>NC_064808.1:98844145-99008440 GCF_023721935.1 Panthera uncia
TTTTTTTTTTTCTAGATGAAAGGGGTTGTGGGAGGGGGGATGGGCTAAATGGGTAAGGGGCACTAAGGAATCTACTCCTGAAATGATTGTTCCACTATATGCTAACTAATTAGGATGTAAATTTTTAAATTATTTTAAAATAAAAAAATTTTAGATGAACCAAGCCTCAGGGACAATATCAAAATGTCTAACATGTATGGAATTAGAATCTGTCAAAAGTTCAGAAATTAGCTCACGGAAAAACAATGAATCCCTGTAGTAAATAGAAGTCTGTGCACACACCAATAAAAATTCAGTTTGCAAACCCAGAGCATTCAAGCCAAACAGGGAATGAGGCTCAGCTTCTACAGTAAGGAGATAGTGACTGTTAATTTTGCACTGTGATGGGTTAGAAGGCTAACGTTTTCTTCAAGGATGGGGACATGATCAGTGGTTACTTCCTAGCAATCATGGGATTGATGAACAAGAAATGACTCAGGTTAGGTGAGTCTTGCAAACAAAGCTAAATTAAGTTTTGCTTGTATGTCTAAACTGGGTTTTGTCTGCTCAGGGAATTGTCAAGGCTGGTCTCCATTTGTTTTTGGGTTTTTTGTTTTGTTTTTTTTTTTGTTTTTGTTGTTGTTGTTAACCATTTCCCTCCTTTTGGTCTTTATCCCCCATTCTGAGAATATGACCAACCAGTATAGCATTATTCTAAGTTACCACCATTAATGTGGTCCAGCTGAAGAATCACATAGGCACGGTTTCCACCAGTTGATCTATTGGGCCAGAGGGCCATGTGGTCACGCTCATCCCTTACATAATTAATGTTGATATCATTCAGCGGCCTGATCTCCATGGATCCCATTTGGTCTATGAGTGCCTGCCAATAGGTATTTAAAACCCCTGAGAATATACACTGTACTAAATGGGCTCACATGAGGACTTAGAGAACAGCAGCCCAGAATTCAAAAATTCCCCAAAGCAAGAGATCCCCAGGAATCAAGATTGAAACAACTCAATAACTCAAATGGGTTATTCTCAGAATAAGGTTTTACCTTTCTAACACATCTACAGTTGTTTTGGATTATGTGCAATTTGGGTTTCAAGTTCTTAAGTTCTTTACATAGGCACAACGTGATGCATTAGCAAACACGTATTCTCCTGATGGCTCAGGATGTGAGGATGTTTTATTCCAGAACGCAGTGTTGCAGGTGAACTTTGATCTGAATTAGGCTCCTGTATGATGTGAGCAATCAGGTAAGTTGATGAAGCATTTCTACTGGGACAAAAGAAAAGTGTTCATAGATAAAGCAAATTATGAACTCCGTTTCAAAGATTGGGGCACAGTTTGTTGAGAAGACTTTTAGATTTGAATTGGAAGTACCTCCAGATGGTAGAATGAAGATGGCCGTTTCAGTGTGGCAGATTGTCCTAGGTTGTAGTCTGTCTTTGTCAGTAGGTGTTCTGTTGACTTTTTTCTTGAGTGGTCCATACAGCAATAGCCATGAAGGTTGTCCCTGTGTGACCTGTGGTGCTGGTTACTAGAATCTGATTGTGGATATGCTGTATTTTCTATTGAAACATTCTAGTAGTCCTTTTTTTATTAAAAATATGGTGAAACTAATATGATGGTAAAAGAGGTCTAGTCTTACTGAACTGCCTTGATGATTTACATGATTATAGTAAGAATAGTGATTCTATGTGTGATCTCAAATAGTATGTTTAAGTCAAAGCTTTGAGAATATCCATGGAGTTTTACCAGCTCCATAAAGTCAACCTTAGTTGTTTAAAATTGTTGGTAATAAGGAATCTCAGATTGGACCTTTTAAAGTCCCTTGAGGCTAAGAAACCAGCTCCAGACGTGTCAGGTATAGAAACTGACTTTTCACTTTTGGAAAAGCATCAGAGTAGAAACATAACTTCCTGTGAGTGACAAACTCTTTTAAAAATAGCCACAGTTAAAGATCTGGTGAGAGTTTACATATATACAATGACATAATGCAATTGACAAGTAAGTTTGATTTTTGTGATAAACAATATCTTAAGATAATGGCTACAATTATGACTGATGGCAGTATACCAGGACGTGCCAGATTTCTAGGACTTGGCTATAATTTCTGAATTGCTTATTTTAATGACCTACATGTCACATCAATGTGATCCGAAAGGTTAAATATTTTATTTCATGATGTTTCCCATACAACTTAATGTATCAAGTCCAGATAGATGAGTGCTTCTTATATTTTCTTTACTTCAGAGTTGGATTTGGGCAAGTTGTTACAAATGGCAAAATGCTAAAAACACTTGATGAAACAGGATCATGGGTAATTGTGCAACAGTTCTTAGATTTCTGTTCAACTGAAGTGGCAATTAAGATTTCCAAGGCAAGTAAAGTTAAATCATTAAAAAAAGAACAACTTAGTTATTTGAATATATAAATCTATACAGATAAACTAAAAGCACTTGTCAATGGGTATACACTTCAAGAAACACGTGTGATTTCAACAAGCCTCCCTGGTGATTCGCATACATGTTAGGTATTGAAAATCAAGGATGTAAAGTAGAAATTTGGCGCTTTGTACAAGGCGAACCTAAATTTTTACCATTCCCTTGAAGTTGTAGGATTGTATGACTGAAGAACATAGAGTAAGGAACTGTGGTTGCCTGAGACATGCCTCAGGTACTTTTAGGGTGGACGCTAGCTTTCATGAGCTCGGGTACAAGCAATGCTCAGTATAGAAGCGTAGCATAGAGTTTGAGAGAGTATTCTCCAACCACTGCCTGAACTCTAGCACTATCATGGGACCCTGAGCATCACTGCCTTTGTTAGCATTAGGAGGCAACAGTTTCTGAAGCTAATGTTACCTACAGTGTAAAATAAAGCCATGGAAGCCACAAGTAACTTTGCACTCCCTGTTTGTCAGCCGGCATAAACCCAAGTAAGAAGGTGTGGAGGAGACAGACAAAATAATGGCCAACAGACTGGTTCAGAGGCATACAGGAGGCACCCTTTTGGAAATGATCAGAAATAACGAGGAAAACTGTTTTGTGGGGAGTAGCAAATAGGAAGACCAAGTGTAATAAAGCATTGCATAGTTTTGCTTGAGCTCGTAGGAGTCTCACAGTCACTTAAAACATGATGGAGTAAACCACTGTCTTTGGTGTCTCCAGCTAATAGGCACTTCAAAGGTGTGTGTGTGTGTGTGTGTGTGTGTGTGTGGCAAGGGAATAGTCAAGTTTTAGGAAAAAGGTGATGGAAAAGAATGTCAACTGTGACCATCAGTTTTGAAAGTAAGGATTGACACACTGTTGGTTATAACATTGCTCATTACCAGGCAGTGTCCACCTGTTGATGCTCTGTGACCACCGTCTGGTGGGATAAGGGGAAAGAGACTTCTGCCCTTCACTTGAGGGTCGAGGATGAGAATCTAATTAGAATGTGGGCTTTTGTTGGCGGCATGAGAGGCAGTATGGTGTTGTAATTAGGATCTGGTTTAGGGATCCATATAGATCTGGCATTAAAGCTTGATACCAGTGTAACCTTCACATGACTTTGAATGTTGCACTTCTCTTTGAACTTCAGGTTCCTCATTTGTAAAGTGGAGGTAATCCTAGACTTGACCCATAGGATAAGATAATTGCTATTGTTGGGGCTCCTGGGTGGCTCAGTTGGTTAAGCGTCCCAACTTTGGCTCAGGTCAGGATCTCACAGCTCGTGGGTTCGAGCCCCATGTCGAGCTCTGTGCTGATTAGCTCAGAGCCTGGAGCCTGTTTAAGATTCTGTGTCTTCCTCTCTATCTCTGCCCCTCCCCTGCTCACACTCTGTCTGTGTCTCAAAAATAAACATTAAAAATATTAAAAATTGCTATTGTTATATCCAACCAGTTTGATGTTTGAGTTTTTGGAGGAAATTTAGGAAGGTTCCTGGTTACTGTAGAGGGAAAAATTAGGAACTACTGTTGACGAATGCTGAGCTACAAAGAAATGACAGCTGGAAAAAATCTGGAATGCCAGCCAGGAGAAGTTTCTGAGCACAAAAGATTGAGTGAACAGTGTGAGCACCCAGGGGTGCTATATTGCTTGTGATTCAACATGAATTTCCCTATGATATCTACCTATCATAAGGTTCATGCTATATATTTTAGATTTGGAGGAAAGACCCTACATCATTTTCTATATTGCTGTTTGTACTCACTTGGATCATTTTTGTGACCACCTTGCAAAAGACTCTGTAAAGCTAGGAAGTGTTTGCTCACTCCCTATATTAGGTAAAGGCGTCATTTCATGAAAAGTCATCTCCTTATAAGGATAACTCACATTTGGGGATACAGCTGGTGCATGCTCAGAGGAATTTATAACTGCACACAAACATGAATTCCATCCTGAGGATCTTTCCTTCTGAATGCCCCACAGAATTTTGCCATATGGTGTAACCTTGAGTTTTTCCTCTCTTCTTGCCCAAATATATCCTTTATTACTGTGTTTTGTTTTTTTTATAGCCCTCTTAAATTCTCTGCTTTCCACCCTTGGGATTTCAAAATGAGTAATCCTTCCCTTCTCTCTTGCCTTCCATACCTTCTTATCCCTACCTCCCTCCATTCTTTCTTAAACTCTGTCTTTTCTTTTTCCCTTGGAGTTTTTCAGTAAACGGCAAACCTTCTGTAAAGGTTAGGGAATAATGTATTGAACACCCTTGTACTCCTTTCCCAGTTTAAGAAATAAAATAAAGTTCCTTGGATACCCTCTGCAATCCAGCTACTCTTTGCTCCCACTACTAAAAGCATCCACACAATGTAATGTTTCTCATTCTGGTGATGATAGAATTTTACCACCTAGGTATGTAACTATAGTACATATAGGTACTGTTTGTAGGTTTTAAAACTGCAGGGGTGCCTAGGTGGCTCAGTTGGTTACATGTCCCACCGTGCTCAGGTCATGATCTCGAGGTTCGTAGGTTCGAGCCCTCAGTTGGGCTCTGTGCTGACAGCTCAGAGCCTATGACTTCTATTCTGAAACTTCCTTTTGTTGCATTTGGCTCAAAATTTTGTTGGAGACGGTTTTCAATTTTTTTTATTCACCAAAAGGACATTTTAAAGACGATGACACACTTGTCTGTCTTTGATGAAAGGTGACCCACGAATGAGCCAACATTTTGACATTTTTCTTAAATGGTGTACACTTACCTTATGTAAGGTACTGTATCAGTTGTCCTTTCCTATTCAACCTTGGACTGACGGAAACGTCCTCCCAAGCTGAGAAGAGGGTGCCATCCAGCAACGTGTAAGTGCATCTCTGCCCATCCTTGCTAGCATCTTCAAGGCTCTGCATGCTTCTGAGGATCTACAGAACACTAGGCAAGAAAAGCAGGACAACATTTGAGAGGCCTAACTTGGAGCTAATATCCAAGGTACCTTTTGTCTTCATGCAGACCATGGCTCCCTTGTGGTTCTCTCTCTGGGAGAAACACTCATACTCTTGAAAAGTGCTTTTCCCCACTCCCACCCCCAACCCCAGAAGACTGACTTGAAGAATCCGTGTCCCCTCTGACAAAGACTCCACGTCTCTCTTCACAATTTGCTGTAGTAGCACCCACATAAATTGTGTCAAGCAGAACTCCCTGAACCATACAGGAAAAAAATAGCTTAGAGGCTTAGCTGGTAAAGGTGAGAATAAGATTTGCCAAGTGTATAAAGAAAAACTTAAAGCTTCTTTTTCTTTCCACCTTTTCTTATTTATTAATTGAATTATGTACATGCAAAATTAGTTTCAGGTGTATAACCTGGTAATTCAATATTTACATCTATTACAAATTGATCACCCCAATGAGGCTAGCTACTGTGTGTAATATAGCATACCAAATTTAAAATATTGGACTACATTCCCTATACTGTACATCCTGTGACTTACTTATTTATAACCGGAAGTTTGTATGTCAGTCTCTTTGACCTATTTCACCCATCTTCTCATTTCCCTTCTCTTCAGCAAAGACAAGTTCTCTGTTTTTGGAGTCTATTTTGTTAAATTCCACCTAAGTGGAATCACATAGTATTTGTCTTCTTGTGACTTACTTCACTTAGCATAATGCCTTCTGTATCCATCCATGCTGTTGCAAATGGTAAGATTGCTTTTTATGGTTGAGGAATATTCCTTTGACCATATACACCACATCTTCTTTATCTTCCCATTTATTGATGAACACTTATTTTCTTTGGATAAAAACCCAGAAGTATAGATCATATGGTAGTTGTTCTTATAGATCATATGGTACGTTTGTTTTTAATTTTCGAGAAATCTCCATACTGTTTCCATAGTGGCTATACCAATTTCATATTTCTGCCAACAGTTCATGAGGATTCCTTTTTCTCCACATCTTCACCAAAACTTTTTTCTTGTCATTTTGGTACTAGCTGTTCTAACAGGAGTGAGGTGATAATCTCATTGTGGTTTTGATTTGCATTTTACTGATCATTAGCGATGAGCATTTTCTTATTTGCTGCCTGTTATGTCTTTGGAAAAATCTCTATTCAGGTCTTCTGTCCACTTTTTAAATCGGCTTGCTTGGTTTTTTGGTATTAAGTTGTAGGAGTTCTTTATACAGTGTATCCTTGAAAAACGTGGAGGTTAAGGGCCCACCCCTCTACACAGTCAAATCTGCCTGTGACTTCTGGTTGTCTCTAAAACTTTACCAATAGCCTACTGTGAACTGTAAGCTTTACTAATAAGTCAATTTAAATAAATTGAGTATAATGTATTTTTATAACAAACCAGAGAAAAGAAAATGTTAAGAAAATCATAAAGAAAAATAGACTTACAATACTGTATTTTAAAAATCCATGTTCAGTGGACATGTGCAATTTCAATCCGCGTTCAAGGGTCAACTGTATATTTTGGATATTAACCCCTTATTGAATATCTATTGTAAGCATCTTCTCACTTTGAGTAGGTTGTCTTTCCACTTTGTTGATGGTTTCCTTCTCTGTGCAAAAGTTTTTTAGTTCGATATAGTTTCAATTGTTTTTGCTTCTGTTGTCCTTGCCTGAGATGAATCCAAAAAATGAATTCATTTTTTTTCAAAAGGCCGGGACATGAAGGAAGGTCCCTCAGGAAGGGGAACCAACTCCAAAGACGGAACCTACCTTGTCAATTCATCTGCTAAGACTGATGTCAGAGAGTTTACTGTCTGTTTGTTTTTTTAATTTTTTTTGTAAGAGTTTTAGGGCTTTAGACCTGACATTTAGGTCTTTAATCCTTGTTGAAGTTATTTTAGGGTGTAAGAAAGGGCTCCACTTTGATTCTTTTGCATGTGACTGTCCAGTTTTCCCAGCACCACTTAAGAGATTGTCTTTTCCCCCACTGCATATTCTTGCCTCCTTTGTCATAGACTAATTGACCATAGAGGTTTGAGTTTATTTCTAACTCTATATCCTAGGTGCTTATTTTTGTGTCCATACCATACTGTTTTAGTTACCCAAGATTTGCTATATAGTTTAAAATCTTGGAATGTGATTGCATTGAAGATGTACATTGCTTTGGCTAGTGGTACTATGGATGTTTTAACAACATTCTTGGAATCCATGATTATCATATATCCTTCTGTTTATTTGTGTCCTCTTCAATTTACTTCATCAGTATCTTGTAGTTTTTAGGGTACAGTTCTTTCACCTCCTAGGTTAAATTGAGTTCCCTGTATTTTGTACCTTCCACAGGGGTTATGGGAAATAAAAGAAAAGCATCAATACCCGAAACTTGTTGCATGTGACTGATACCTAGTCCTTTCTCCAAAGCTATTAAATACCCATCACCACATTTTACTCTATTTGCCATCCTTTTCTATCTTTTGTCAGGTAATTGTCACTTGTTTTTACTCCCCTGGCTTCCTTTAGCTCCCTTAATTTCTCTTCTAAATTTTTTTTGAAGTTTATTCATTTTTGAAAGACAGAGACAGAGCATGAGCGGGGAAGGGGCAGAGAGAGAGAGACACAGAAACAGGCTCCAGGCTCTGAGCTGTCAGCACAGAGCCTGACCGACATGGGGCTTGAACTCATGGACCGTGAGATCCTGACCTGAGCTGATGTTGAACACTCGACTGAGCCACCCAGGTGCCCCACAGCCCCCTTAATTTCTTCTGTGGGTGCCTTCAGGCTGTGTTTTTCCAACCCATGGGTACCTAGAAATGGGGCCTATTGCAGACAAGAACAGCAACAGGATAGTAACAAACCTACCAATGTAGATAATGTAGAGACAGTGTGTGATTTGCATAGAACACTAAAGTAAGTTTCTTACTCCGTTATGGTCCTGCTCTAAGGAATCATTTATTGTACTTTGAAGCACAGAGTCAGGATAACCAACTTGAGAATTGTGAAAAATCATGAACCAGCTAAACCAGAAGATCTTAACACTGCTGTCAGCTCATACCTCCATGTACTCCCAGTAATCAACTTCTACTTCAGAGGAGTCCCCTAAATGTCCTGCTAGAGCTGAGAGAACATTAGGGTGTCAGGAGAACATAGACATAGGGTGGATATTTTCAAAAGGCCAGGACATGAAGGAAGGTACCTCAGGAAGGGGAACCAACTCCAAAGATGGGACCTACCTTGTCAAGCTTACCTGGCTCTGGGAAGGCCTGGTCACTATGTTTCTTTTGCTCATCCCTCCCTGGGAACGAGGGGCTCTTCTGTTTTCTAGAGAACAAGAAACACTTTGATACATCCTCTCAAAATCCTGAGTGTGACCTGAGTAAAAATGATCTCAACAGTGCCTGGACCTGGATGCATTAAAAATAGAAACAGGAGAGCCATACCTGTTTAAAAGACTTAGATGGAATTGACTTTAATACGTTCAACCCAACACCTATCTCAACATATAACATAAAGTTATTAATGAGCTAGCTTACATTCTGGGATTTATTTTTTTTATACTAAGTCTTTGAAATGTGTGCCTTTTATGCCTACAGCCTACCTCATTTGGGCCAGCCACTTCTCAAGTGCTTAGTAGCCACATGTGGTTGATAGCTACTGAAGTGGACACTGTAGCTTTCGACCAAGAAGCCTTCTGCATGAAACCTGACCTGTTCCCTGACCCATACGAAAGAACAGGAACAGCAAAGTGTCTTTTCTTAGTTTCAGAGAAAACATTTGCTCCACAGATAAATAGGCCTTCATGAAGATATGCAGAAAGATGAGACGAGAGCCAGGTCAGACTCCCTCAGGTGGGTCTTTTCCTAGCCGAGTTGCTCTGCTATTAATGTGGAGTTGAGCAGTCAGATCCATCAGCTCTGTGGCCTCCAGGTCAACTGCTCTTAGGGAGTCTATTTACAGAAAACTGTTCATTTTACTTGCACTGCTCCAACCTCCTTTCCCTGAGAGGGTCTTGAAAAGGAGAACACCCAGAAAAGCAACCTCCCTGGAAGAGGGTTTCAAGGAGGAGACACTATTAAACTCTCAAATCCCGTTGATGGGTAAGAAAAGACCTGAGCTTGGATCGTTGCTGAAGTCAGAGACCACCCCAACAGCACCCCAGCCTGTGAGGCAGACACAACGTGCCCTCGATGACAGGTGAGACAGACAAGTGTGTCCGTGTGAGTCCAGGAAGAAGAGAGCACTTGAACTGGGTTTTAAGGAAGTAACAGCATGAGAATGGAAGGGAACGATGATTTGGAAGTGGTTGGTGTAGCAGAATGATGGAGGGGAATCAGGACAGGGTCTGTGGAGCTCTGATCACCAGCCAGAGAATCTTCCCTTTTCAGGGATAAGGGACATTGAGGTTTTGGAGAAAGGAATGGAACTCTAAAAAAAAACTTCTAGGTTTCCCAGGAGGAGGGAAATGAGAGTGGACTCTGGCTGCCCATGGCCTAAACTCCTCAACATCTTTGGCAGCCTCTTGACCTTGCAGGTTCCTCCTTTACCAGGAATGATGCACAGTCTTGAGGGGTCAGACATGACACAGTCTGGCTCACAGCTGGATGTTCTCCCAGTTTGCCATCTTTGTTGGGGTGTAGCTTCTGTATGCTGAGAAATATGCAGCTTCCAGCAGGACCTATGGAAGGGGATGGCTTTAGAGAGCCGGGGCCAGAGGCTGGGTACTCTGGACTCACCTTCAAACCCCACTTACCTTAAAAGATTCTCAGCAGAGGAATGAGACCAGGAAACTACTTGAGAGAAGCCACAAGATACTCCTGTTGTGCCTTGAGACACCCCCCCCCCCAGTGCCACAGCCATCAAAAGCCTAAGGCTGGCAGCGGTGGTTTTTGCAGACCCTCCACCAAGCCTGGGGAGGTTAAGACTCCCTCTGTTTGACTTGTAAACTCTCTTTGCATGTATGGATCCAATAGTTCTGATAGTCTCTACCACCTCTGATTAATAACCGAGAGCTACAGTAACAAGAAAATGGTTAACAGTCCACCCCAAACAATGTGGAGAACAGAGTCACAACTTGAGAGCTTCCCCATACCCACCCTGATGCAAAGTTTTCTGAGTTTCAGAAATTACTATTTCTTATCTGCTATTGGTATTCTTATTTCCTAAATTATTTTTTTAAGTTTATTTTGAGAGAGACAGAGACTGTAGGAGTTGGGTGAGGGGCAGAGAGAAAGGAAGACAGAGTCCTAAGCAAGGGCTTAGGGGCTTGACCTCATGACACGGTGCTTGACCTCCTGAAATCACGAGCTCATGACCTGAGCTGAAACCAAGAGTTGGATGCTTAACCAACTAAGCGACCCAGGTGCTCCCCTAAATTATTCTTTAAAAACACTGTCATTTTGGGGGGCGAGGGTGGTCAAAGGAAGGATGAAGTAGCAGAGGTGTACCATTTATGTTACATGCTGGTAGGAAAGACCTGACTACAGTCAGTTGAACATGAAATGTACAGTTGACCTTTGAACAACATGGGTTTGAACTGCACAGGTCCACTTACACCGATTTTTTTTTTTTTCCTCTAAAGTATTCGAAATATACTTCCTCTTAGGATTTTATTAACCTTTTTTCTAGTTTAAGAATACGATATGTAATACAACATATCAAATGTGTTAACTGTTGATAAGTCAATAAGAGACAATTAAAATTTGGGGGAAGAATCAAAAGTTGAACATGGATTTTCTTTTCTTTTTTTTTATTTTTTTTTTAACATTTATTTATTTTTGAGACTGAGAGAGACAGAGTGTGAATAGGGGAGGGGCAGAGAAAGAGGGAGACACAGAATCTGAAGCAGGCTCCAGGCTCTGAGCTGTCAGTACAGAGCCCGATGTGGGGCTCGAACTCACAGACCGTGAGATCATGACCTGAGCCCAAGCCGGACACTTAACCGACCGAGCCACCCAGGCACCCCTGAACATGGACTTTCAACCGTTCATGGGGGTCAGTGTTCCTAACCACTGCGTTATTTAGGAGTTAACTGTATAAACTAATGTAACATAAAAGATGAACGGAAGCACTAAAAGCAATCATAAAACAACATTTCACAGTAATGGAGAGAAGCTGGAAGTGATCTAGATTTCTCTTCTTTCCCAATGGCTACTCAGTAGATTGTAATGTCTGTGTGATCAGTAAGCAGAAGTATAAAATTGAATTCATATTTTAACTACCTGATGATCTAAACAGAAATGATTACCTCTTTAGAGGGAGGGGCTACGGCAAAGCACTTTCTATGTAATACCATGCATTGTACTTGGGCTTGCTTTCACATATATATTCTTAAAAAAAAAAAAAATTTGTGACCTTTAGTATTGTCAGAGATTCTTAAAGCCTGAACATTCTAGTCACACTAATGATTATAGGTAACTATAATCACAGCAATTTCACTGGAAATGTGACCAGATTTATACCCTTATTAGGAATTTCAGCTGACCTAGAGAGAAGCAGTCATGATGGATGTGACCTCCTCCATTTCCCTGTACCACAGGAATTCTGGGCACTCAAATTCTTTTTCACTTTTTGTTTTGAACATTTTAAAATATTTCTATAAGTGGGTAGAATGGAATAATATAATGAATCCTTGAATACTTATTATCTGGTTTTAACAATGAATAACATTTTAATATATTTATCCATCTATTTTGTTCTGTGTTGGCTGAAGTATTTTAAGGTAAATGTCAGACGAATGACATTTTTACCTCCAAATATATATGTATGTCTCTTTTTTTAAAAAAATTGGCATTTCTCACATAAGGACAATGTCCTTAGCATTTCTAAGATTTATAGTAATGCCTTAAGTTCATCTAAAATCCTATTCATATTCAAAGTTCCCCAGTTGCCTCCAAAGCCTCTTTAGTCAAACCAGGATCCAATAAATGATCACACATTCCAATAATTGGATATTCTACCACCTAAAGCTTTTTGGTCTCCTTTTAAGAGAGGCTTATTGAGGCATAATAAAGAAATATACAACTGGAGTTTGGACACGTGCATATGCCCATGAAACCATCATTACAATCGAGGTAATAAACCTGTCCATCACTTCAAAGTTTCCTTGTGCCCTTGTATTTTATTTTTTAAATATAATTTATTGTCAAGTTGGCTAACATCCAGTATATACAGTGTGCTCTTGGTTGTGGGGGTAGATTGCCATGATTTACCACTTACATACAACACCCAGTGCTCATCCCAACAAGTGCCCTCCTCAGTGCCCATCACCCATTTTTCCCTCCTCACTCCCGTCAATCTTCAGTTTGTTCTCTGTATTTAAGAGTCTCTTACAATTACCTCCCTCCTTCGGTTTGTGACTATTTTCCCCTATCCTTCCCTCATGGTCTTGTGTTAAGTTTCTAAAGTTCCACATATGACTGAAAACCTACATCTTTCTTGCACTTATTTCACTTAGTGTAATACCCTCCAGTTCCATACACCTTGCTGCAAATGACAGTATTTCATTTTTTCTCATTGCCAGGTAGTATTACATTGTGTATACATAAACCCCATCTTCTTTATCCATTGATCAGTTAATGGACATTTAGGATCTTTCCATAATATGGCTGTTGGTGAAAACACTGCTCTAAACATTTTGCTTCATGCCTCTGTGTGTGTGAGAGTGTGTGAGAGTTACCACATCTTCCTAATGAATGAAGGGGGCTTTTTTTGAATAAGTATATTGACTGCCATGTGCATAAAGAGGCAGAGCACCTCCCCCAACTGAGGCTCCTTTGTTTTAGAGATCTTGGCTGGTTTCACCAGTGTTTTTTGTTTTTTGTTTTTTTTTATTCTCACACTTGATTGTTCTTCTGTTGAAACTTACAATGAAGAGCAAGACTGCAAGATCCAAAGCCTTCACCCTCAATCCCAATATAGGCAGAACCCTAGGTCTATAGGAACTTTTTTTTTAAGTGTTCTTATTTATTTTTGAGACAGAGACAGAGCATGAGCCGGGGAGGGGCAGAGAGAGGGAGGGACACAGAATCCGAAGCAGGCTCCAGGCTCGGAGCTGTCAGCACAAAGCCTGATGCGGGGCTTGAACTCACAGACTATGATATCATGACCTGAGCTGAAGTTGGACGCTCAACCGACTGAGCCACCCAGGTGCCCCTAGCAACTTTTGTTCTACTCGTGATCTTGCTGTGCTGTGTAATTTTCAGGCCTTATAAGTAAAACATTTTTTTTTCAAAGTTTCCCAATGGTTCTTACCTGAGGATGTCTTGCAATCCTAACCACAAGGGCCAGTCCAATCCCAACATTGGTTACTGATATACTGGCACAACCTCGTATGACAACAGATGTTACCTAAGTTACAGCTCAATTCAAAAGCAGTGAAGCCAACATTTAAGCCAGAATCTAAATCTTGTTGCTTAATTGTAAAACCAAAGTTTAATTGTAGGACTTAACAGCAAAATGTCCATAATAAAGTTAGTAAATATTAGTAAAGTAAAATATTTGGATGACATGTTGGCAATGAGATTATGTTCAGAAGTAGGGTAAATGCTGGCAATGATTTGAGGGCATACATTTTTTACATCACCTAATAGGCAGCAATAAAAGGTAAAAAGTGAATGCTACCCCAGACCACCACCTCTGAAAAGGATAAAAAATGACCGAATCATAATGTCTGCATCAAAATTTTACTATTTCATAACCATTATCTTATGTCTCATAAAGCTCTGAAACCTAAGAATTGAGCACAGTTACACAGATGGGGGAGGGGTGGACATGTCTGAAGCAGAGCACCTCTCTGTCAAGAGTGGGCCATAGGGACTTAAAATATTCTTTTGATACTATAATTCAGAGTTGGTTGGACTGCGCTGCACTCTTTGCTCCTTGAATCTGATGAGCATGAGTGAATAAATAGAAAAACTGGGCTATGATGCATTTGGTTTATTAAAATTAGGCCTTTTAACATTTTAGAGTAGAACTATCCTGAGGCATGCATCTTTTCCTTGAAATGCCAATCTGAACAACAGATTGAACAAAGAACATAATCCATAGTATATATCCCCAAGTGTTGGTTGTTAATGTTGATTTTGATAAAGACAGTAACAGCTTACATGGAGCGCTTACATTGTTCCACACTTATTTTACTAAGTACTTTAGTTTAATCCTAGCAAGTAGATAATTATCCATTTTGCAGATGGTGCAGCTGAGGTACGGAGAGGTTAAGTAACTTGTCTGAGGATGCACGGCTAGTAAAGGACAAAGCTGGGATTCAAATCCAGGCTGTTGAGAACTCGAACTCTTAATCACTATTTGACTATGATTGTGATCATTTATTGTTAGATACATTCATCATTCAAACAACCATCCATTCGTTCATTGATCCAGTAGTTACATATTGAGTGCTTGTATCCCACACAATTATGCTGGGCATTATAGATAGAAAAATAAGACCAGAACTCTTCCCTTAAAGTGGAATCTAGTGAGCACTTTTTCCTTGACAGACTTATCTTTAGGACAATTCATCCAAGCTTTTAAGTTTGTCCTGTTCCAAAGTCTCCAGCCAACTCTTTGAGAACTTAAACTTTCCTGGGGCCCAAACAATTCAGGTGACCCTTACCTCAAAACAGACCCAGGAGGAGGACCCACTGGACCCACATCCCAGTCCTGGCTTAAGGGGAGAGAGCCATTTACAAGATAGAAGAGGGAGTGAAAAACAAACAAACCAACCCACTCTATCAGAACAGTGGAGGGAAACCAGGGAATGTATGCCCCAAGCAGTGTGTGGTGTATTTACTTGTACCTATTGTTAATCTTCCCAAATCCTTCTCTCTGTGAGGCCTGTAGTATTATTTCAAATTTGCAAATGAGAAAACAAACTCATCAAATCTAAGTGGCTTTTTGAAGGTCAACCAACTAGTTAAGTAGTGAAGATGACCTTTGAATTTAAGAAGGTTTAACCAAAGGCTGATGCTCTTTCCACTATGGCAGATACTTCAAGCCTTCCAAGTTTGCTGGAGTTGGCTCATGTAGTCTGATGAGATAGGATTGTGGTAGAGGCCCTTCCCTAAGGAATGTGGTGAAAACCCTTTAAGACCAGGGAAGGCAACCTAGCTATGAGCATGTATGTACCATTTCTCACGACTCTGTAACATAAGACAACCCAATCAGACCATATGTCTGTATGTTACCAGGTATGAGAGACAAAGAAGTAGAAATTTTATTAAAGGCTACACCCCACTGTGCTCAGGGCTCAGTTTTTCAGGTATGAACCCACTGAGCCTGTGGCAGCACAAATACAGTTGCTTCCTAGAAAAAAAAAAAAAGCCTCATTGTCACAACTCTCTGTGCAAACCTCAGTTCTGTTACGTGATTATGTGTATCTCCTCCATTTCCACGTTCAGTGATACCATGTTGGTAGTTTGAAATCAGTCCTGGAGGAGTGCTTAATACCACAGAAGGTGGCAGATGTTACAAATCAGGGCTCTTTTAGTTCAGGTTGCTGAACACTTACCTGCACACCTGTGGGATCTGTTAAATGGAGAACTGCCATGTGACCTAGGTTAGAAATGACTCTTAGCTAGTCTGCATGGTGGAATGAGGGAAAGCCAGCCAAATGGTAACCAAGTAAAGCAATCTAAAAGGACTGTATGCCAAAGGCCAGCAAATTTTGCCGTAAAGGTCCAGATGGTAAATGCATTAGGTTTTGCTGGCCCTGTATTTATTTTTGGAAACCTTTACAAAGGTAAAAACCATTCTTCTCTCACAGGCCGTATAAAAACACGCTGCAGACTGGATTTGGCTGGCAGCCATTAGTTTGCTGACCCCTGCTATAAACTAGTACCAGATATATAGAAAAGCCAAACCTATTTGTTTTAATTACTCTTAGAGAAAGCATTCTTTGTGATTGGGAGGAATACTGTCCTCATCTGCTTAGAGCATGGAACACTGCAACACCACCTACCTACCCACTAAAGGACATTAGCCTGATAGCAAACTGCCTGCTGAGTAGAGCACGTGACACAGAGAGAGGGGCAGAGGAAGAGACCAAATCCAGCAGGCTCCACACTCAGCACAGAGCCCCATGTGGGGCTCAATCCCACCCCGCTGGGATCATGACTTGAGCCGAAATCAAGAGGCAGACTCGCAAACAAGTGAACCATCCAGGTGCCCCACGACAGATATTTTTAATCACAGAGCTTCTACTTGGCTTAGTGGGATATGTAATTTTGATCGCCAGAATCCCTTTTTTCAGGAAGTGGAATAGAAAAGGAGGCATAGAGACCTACTTTGGCTGCATCCAGAGTAAGGGAGGGTAGAGACGAGCTTCCTGGCGTCGAGCCCCACAGAGTCTGCCTTTCTTGTCAACCATGCTGACAAAGCTTTCACAAGGTTTGTGAATTATCCATTTTGGGAGTTGCTTCTCTCCACTTCCCATAGGGTCCTATGGTGAGAAGTCAGACAACAGGTTTGGATGAGCACTTAGGAGGGATATGGACCAGGCACATGTACATACAAAAGCTTGGGGCCTTGGGGAACATACTGGAGAGGATGGTTTAGGGTGTGATTCTAAAATTGATCTATTGCCAGGGTGGATGTAGCCGAATTACATTGGAGGACTATATGAGAAGATAGCTTACTGGGAATCTCTCAGGAAAAGTCTTATCTGGGTTGATCAAAAGTTAAATCTAGCAATCCGTGTCTTTCAAAGTCTCCTGAGGTACCTGTGGCACCCAGGCTAATGGGGGAAGCTTGCTCTAAAGGTGCCCTGTTAGGAGAAAGCATTAGTTCTCAGAGTGTGCCTGCAGTCTTCAGATGTTTGGGTAGTTCTCAAAAACAAAGAAAAAGAAAACCACTTAAACTTGGTGTTACATTTCATAAACGTGTAATGAAATACGTTCCTTCACACCCCTCCTTAAGCTATTTTAAGGTGAGTTTCTGTCACCTGTTTAAAGAAAAAAGTCTTGACTACAAAGGAATAAAGCCATGAAAGGATGTATATAATTGTCAGGCAAAATTATGATTTTCCTAAAACTCTTCTATATTTTTGTTAAAAATTATTTTCTCAAAGGTGAGGCATGAATTATGAGTCAGTTAATTTTTTTTAAATTTTAATTGCAGTGTAAATATAGAGTTATATTAGATTCAGGTATACAATATAGGGATTCACCAATTCTATCCATCACTCCAGTAGTCATGATAAATGTGCTCTTAATTCCCATCACCTCTTTCACCCATTACCCACCCACCTCCCCTCTGGCAACCAACAGTTTGTTCTCCATATGTAAGAGTCTGGTTTTTTTGTTTGTCTCTTTCTTCATTTGTTTTCTTATAGTCCACATATGAGTGAAATCTTATGGATCTTTCTTTGACTTACTTCACTTGACACAACATCCTCTTGTCCATCCATGTTGTTGCAAGTGGCAAGACCCTGTTTCCTTTTTATGGCTGCATGATATTTATGTAGGTACCACATCATCTTTACCCATTCATTATTGGCGGACACTTGGGTTGCTTTCATAATTTGGCTATTGTAAATAATACTACAATACACATATGGTGCATATCTCTTTTTGAATTAGTGTTTTCATATTCTTTGGGTAATTACCCAGTAATGAAGTAACTGGGTCATATGGTAATTCTACTTTTAAATTTTTGAGGGAACTTCATACTGTTTTCCACAGTGGCAGCTGCACCAGTTTGCATTCCCACCAACAGTGCAAGAGGGTTCCTTTTTCTCCACATCTTCGCCAACACTTCTTGTGTTTTTGGTTTTAGGTATTTTGACAGGTGTGATGTAATACCTATTGTAGTTTCAGTTTGCATTTCCTTGTGATTAGTGGTATTGAACATCTTTTTATAAGCAGGGTCGGGCCTGGTTAGTACTTGGATGGGAGAATATCTTTTTATGTGTCCATTGCTCATCTGTATGCCTTCTTGGGAGACATGTCTATTCATGTCTTCTGCCCATTTTTTAATTGGTTTATTTTTGACTATGATAAAAGTTCTTTATATATTTTGGAGACATAATATGCACATGTATAATTGTGTATATAAGCATATATACACACATACATACATAAACATGTGTGTACACACGCATAGCCACAAGAACATATACACACAAACACATGGATACACATTAACATATACACATGCATATCTGGGTACATATATATACGTCTATCCTTTTATTGGATCTCATTTGTAGATATCTTCTCCCATTCAGTAGGTTGCCTTTTAGTTTTGTTGATTGTTTCCTTTACTACACAGAAGCTTTTTATTTTGACATAGCCCTGATAGTTTATTTTTGCTTTTGTTTCCTTTGCTTCAGGAGACCTATCTAGAAAAATGTTGCTGCAGCCAGTGTCAGAGACCTTACTGCCTGTGCTCTTTTCTATGATTTTTAAGGTTTCAAGTCTTACTTTTAGGCCTTTATTCTTTTTGAGTTTATAGTTGTGTGTGGTATAAGAAAGTGGTCTACTTTGATTGTTTTTTTATGTAGCTGTCCTGTTTTCCCAACACCATTTGTTGAAGAGACCATCTTTTTCCCATTGCATGTTCTTGCTGTGTTGAAGATTAATTGACCATATAATTGTGGGTGTATTTCTGGGTTCTCTATCCTTTTCTATTAATCTGTGTGTCTCTTTTTGTGGCACATAGATCATACTGTTTTCATTATTACAGGTTTGTAGTGAATCTTGAAATCTAGGATGGTGATACCTCCAGTTTTGTTCTTTTTCAAGATTGTTTTGGCTGAGATCTTTTGTGATTCCATACTAGTCTTCAGATTATTCTAGTTCTGTGAAGAATGTTGTTGATGTTTTGATAGGGATTGCATTAGATGTGTAGATTGCTTTGGTTAGTATGGACATTTTAACACTATTTGTTTTCCCAATCCATAAGCATGGAATATCTTTCCATTTGTTTGTGTCATCTTCAGTTTTTTTCATGAGACTTTTATAGTTTTCAGAGTATAGGTCTTTTATCCCCTTGGTTAAGTTTAATGCTAGGTATTATATTATTTTTGGTGTAATTGTAAATGGGATTTTTTTTAATTTCTACTTGATTATTAATGTATTGATATGCATGGACTTCTGTATATTGATTTTGTATCCAGTGACCTCAGTCTGTTCATTTATTAGTTCTAGTAGTTTTTTGGTGGAGTCTTTAGGGTTTCCTATATAGAGAAACATGTCATCTGCAAATAGTAAATATTTTACTTTTTCCTCACCAATTTGGATGCCATTTATTTCTTTTTGTTTTCTGATTGCTGTGGCTAAGACTTCCAATACTATGTTGCGTAAAAATGGTGAGAGTGGACATCATTCTCTTGTTCCTAATCTTAGGGGGAAAGCTCTCAGTTTCTCACCATTGAGTATAATGTTTCCTGTGAGTTTTTTCTATATAGCCCTTAGTATGTTCAGGTATGTTCCCTCTAAATCTACTTTGTTGAGGGTTTTATTGTGAATGAATATTGTACTCTGTCAAATGCTTTTTCTGCATCTATTGAAATAATCATAGGCTTTTTATCCTTTCTCTTAAATGATGTATCACATTGATTTGCAAATACTGAACCACCCTTGCCTCCCAGAAATAAATCCCATTTGATAATGGTAAATAATTCTCTTCATGTATTGTTGGATTTTGTTTGCTAATATTTTGTTGAGGAATTTTCCATCTGTGTTCATCAAAGATCTTGGCCTGTAGTTCTCTTTTCTCTCTCCCTCTTTAGTGTCTTTATCTGGTTTTCCTGTAGGGGTAATGCTGGTCTCAGAGAATGAATTTGGAAGTTTTCCTTGCTCTTTTCTAGAATAGTTTGAGAAGAATAGATTTTAACCCTTCCTTAAAGGTTTGGTAGAAGCAATAGCACTGCTAGGAATTTGCCCAAGGGATACAGGAGTCCTGATGCATAGGGGCACTTGTACCCCAATGTTTATAGCAGCACTTTCAACAATAGCCAAATTATGGAAAGAGCCATAAATGTCCATCAACTGATGAAGGGGTAAAGAAGTTGTGGTTTATATATACAATAGAATACTACTTGGCAATGAGAAAGAATGAAATACGACCTTTTGTAGCAACATGGATGGAACTGGGGGGTGTTATGCTAAGTGAAATAAGTCAGGCAGAGAAAGACAGATACTGTATGTTTTCACTCTTAGGTGGATCCCGAGAAACTTAACAGAAGATCATGGGGGAGGGGAAGAGGGAAAAAAATTAGGGAGGGAGGCAAACCATAAGAGACTCTTAAAAACTGAGAATAAACTGAAGGTTGATGGGGGTGGGAGGGAGGGGAAAGAGGGTGATGGGAATTGAGGAAAGCATCTGTTGGGATGAGCACTGGGTGTTGTATGGAAACCAATTTGACAATAAATATCATATTAAGAAAAGAAAAAAAATAATAAATGTTGGGTAGAATTCACCTGTGAAGCCATCTGGTCCTGGACTTTGACCATTACTTTAAATTCTCTATCAGGCATATAGCTGATCTCTGTTTCGCTTTGCTATTTTGCTCTGATTTTTGTCCTCTTTTTTCATTTGGGACATGTTCCTCTGTCCCCTCATTTTGTCTAAATCTATCGGTGTCTCTTTGTGAGGAAAGTCAGCTGTATCTCCTGCTCCTGAAAATAGTGGCCTCATAAGTAAAAGCTCCTGTAGTGCCCTGCAGTGCAATGTCCCCTGTTCACCAGGAACTTGACACTTTAGGGATGCCTCATGTGTGTTGTATGTATCCTATTGTTGGGGCTGAGCTGCATTTGCCTTTAGTACAGTCATCTATAATGGCTCTCTTTGCTTGTTCTGTGCTCCCAGAGCAGAGCCAACTGATTTTTAGTGTCCAGTTGTTAAACTCCACTGATTGCCCTTCTTGTTTTCAAAGCCAAATGTTAGGGGTATTTGTCTTTACAGTGTGGGTCCTTGACCCTGGGGTGCTGGCATGGGGATCTGCTCCTCTCCCTTCTCTGCACATGGGGCATCCCTCCCTCCCATGGGTAGTCCTGAAGGTTTGTCTCCTGATGGCATCTCCACCCTTTCTACCCTCTTTGATGTAGCCATTTCTCTACATTTATCTGTACAGAGTCTGTCCTGCCAATCTTCAGATCATTTTCTGGTTTATTTACACCGATGTGGCTCTTATCTCATTGTGTTCATGGGGACAAGGTGAGCCCAGGATCCTCCTACTCCACCATCTTCCTTGGAAGTCCTTCTTGACTAATATTCAGTTAACAGTTTGATCTTTCTGAACATATTTTTACATTATTACAGTGTTTTGTTTTGTATGTGTTAAATTAATATTCTATTGGTTTGTATTTGATTTTCTATGCTCACTATGGAACAAAGACTTAAGAATAGATTATTAAAAGTAAAGGTAGTGATAAAATTAGTAACATAAATACTTAAGTAATTTTTAAACATAAAGAGCTTCTTTTTAAATACCTGTGAATGTGGTGATTTTATGCAATTAAGTAAAGAAAGTATACAAAGGCAATATAGCCATGAATCTCTGGTAATTAAATTTTATGGCATCAATAATCTATTTGTCCTTTGGGTACTATTTTTTAATGAGATTTTGTCAAATATGCAGTAGAAGAAAAATATTTGATGTCTATGTTTCCTTCATTTCTGTCAATGGACTCTGGCCCAAGAGTTGGCATATGGTCTAGGCTTGACAATCAAGGTCCGTTATCCCCTTGGCTATTGGCACTGGTTCCAACATGGACATGTAACCCAAAATGGGACAACCAGAGTCTTCTCTGTTTTCTATCTATATGTATACACTAGGAGAGGGTCTCTGGGATTACAACTCACAAGGACATGTTACCTTTTTCAGCTGTGACATGTAAAGATCCCACCTGAAAATGAAACCAACACAGAAACACAGAGCCAAAAGATGGCAAAGGGGAGACAGAGAACTAACATTGTACTTTAAGCATCTGGATGCAACACCCCTCAACTTTTCTGCCCTCTCTGTACTTTCCAGTTACGAGTTAATACATTCCTTCCCATCCCTCATTAAGGAGTTTGAGGTGGATTTCTATCACCTGTAAAAAAAAAAATGTTCTGTTTAACACAAAAGTGGAAAGCCATCAAAGATTTCATACTTGGCATACAAAGCACAGTCCTCTCTCTGCTAAAGCAATGTGCTTTTCTCTAGGACAAGAACAAAATATTGCCTTCCAGTATGAATTTGATGAATTCTATCAATAAAGTCAAAGGAAAAGCTAGAATTACCAAGCTATCACTCCGTATTGCATTCCTCATCAAGAGAAAAGGTACAAGTCAAACCACTGATGAGTTTATAAAGCCAGTCATGAGTTAATGACAAACATGGTTAGAGCTAAATCCGAATGAACTACTGACAAAATTCTTTCATCAAATGATAGTGCTGTACAAACATTATGTCAGTAGCATACAGTGTCAATTGAAAGGTATGTACTAGACGCATTTTGCTTTGTGGAAGTGATAATGTGGAGTATGAAAAAGTCCTTGGCATCTGTACACATTTATAAGAGATGGAAGCACTTGATGACTTTTTGCTTCTGGTTGTCATCGAAAACTCCTGCTCTAGAGGAGGAATTTTCATGAGCATTATTTTGTGAACTATGGTGTCGAATGGAAAGGAACACTGGGATTATTCCTAATGGAGCAGCAGCTATGTGTGCATCGTGCCATACCTGAAGCCACTTGACTTGCTCTGTTATTAAAGGACCAGTTTTTAAAAACCGTGCTTCCTAATGTTGATTTGTTATGGAAGAAGGTAAGGAATTCAAGTCATTATTGGTTACTGAGCAACTGACACAAATTGATTTCAGCAGGTTGGGCAAAAAAAAAATGAAATACTCTTGACTCTCACATTAAAGTTTATTTGTTACGAAAGGAAAAGAACATACATCAGGAATTTGTGTGGTAAAAAAAAAAAACATAACATGAAATTTACCATCTTAACCATTTTTAAATTTGCAGTGCAGTAGCATTAGGTATATTCACTTTGTTGTGCAATTGATCTCTAGAACTTCTATCTTGCAACA
Source organism: Panthera uncia (assembly GCF_023721935.1). NCBI lineage: Eukaryota > Metazoa > Chordata > Mammalia > Carnivora > Felidae > Panthera > Panthera uncia. Next base: position 98,867,508 of record NC_064808.1, read on the forward strand.
CTAATACTCTATACCCACTAAACATTAATATCCCCCTCCTCAACATTTGGTATTTGCTTTTCTACTTTGTTTTTATGATTTTGACTATTTTAGAAACTTTGTATGACTGGAATTATACAATATTTATCCTTTATTGACTGGCTTATTTCCCTTAGAAGTCCTCAACATTTATCCACGTAGCATGTGACAGAATCCCTTTTTAGAGACGGTATTGTATTACAGTGTATGTGTATACCCCGTTTTCTTTACCTGTGCATATGTTGATGAACATCGGGTTGTTGCCCTGTCTTGACTATCATGAACAATACTGCAGTGGACATGAAAGTGTATATTATCTCTTTAAAACCTGATTTTAGTTCTTTGGGATGTATACCCAGAAGTAGAATTTTTGGGTCACATGGTAATTCTAGTTTTAACTCTTTGAGGATCCCCCGTATGGTTTTCCATAATAGCTGTATCAGTTTACATTCACACTAACAGTACACAAGTGTTCTAACGTCTCCACATCTTCACTAATACTGTTTTCTTATGATAGTGGCCATCCTGGTGTGTGAGGTGATTATCTCATTGTGTGTGTAATTTTTTAATTTTTTTATTAAAATTTTTTTAATGTTTATTTATTTTTGAGAGAGAGAGAGTACGTATGTGGGAGGGGCAGAGAGAGAGAGGGAGACATAGAATCCAAAGCAGGCTCCAGGGTCCAAGCTGTCAGCACAGAGCCAGATGCGCGCTTGAACCCACAAACCATGAGATCATGACCTCAGCCGAAGTTGGATACTTAACCAACTGAGCCACCCAGGTGCCCCTCTTCTTTAATTTATTTCAACAATGTTTTATATTGCAAGTGTACAAGTCTTTCACCTCCTTGGTTAAACTTATTCTAAAGTATTTCATTCTTTTTGATGCTATGGAAAATGGGACTGATTTTCAGATTGGTCATAGTTAGGTATAGACATACAACTGATTTTTACGTGTTGATTTTGTGTCCTGCAACTTAATAAATTTATTAGTTCTAAGAATTCTGTTGTGGAATCTTTAGGATTTTTTAAATATAAGATAGTATCATCTGCAAACTATAATTTGCAGTTAATTTAGTTTAATTTAGTTTAAACTAAAACTATAATTTTACTTCTTTTCCAATTTGCCCCTTATTTCTTTTTCTCATATAATTGCTCTGGCTAGGACTTCCAGTCCTATGTAACATAGTAGTGGTGAATGTGCTACAAGCATTTGCTTTTTCCTGATCTTGGAGGAAAAGCTTGCAGGCTTTCCCTATTGAATATGATGATAGCTGTGGGCTTTTTGATATACAGACTTTATTATTTTGAGGTAGTTTTCTTCTATTCCTAGTTTGTCAGATGTTTTTCTCATAAAAGGGCATAGAATTTTCTCAGATGTTTTGTTCTGCATTGACTAAGACTGTGGCTTTTGACCTTTATTTTGTCAATGTAGTGTATTACACTGATTTTTAATAAGCTGAGCTATCCTTGTTTCCAGATATAAATTCCACTTGTTCATGACATACAATCCTTTCAATATGCTGATGAATTCACTTTATTAGTATCTTGTTTAGGATTTGTGCATTAATATTCATCAGGGATAGTGGTATGTAGTTTTCTTTTTGTGCCTTTGTGTGGTTTTAGTATTAGAGTAATGCTGGCTTCCCAGAATGAGTTAGTCAGTGTTCCCGTCTTCTATTCTTTGTAAGATTTGGGGATGGATTGGTGTTAATTATTCTTTAAATGTTATGTAGAATTCTCCAGTGAAGCCATCTGGTTTGGGACTTTTCTTTTTGGGGGAGGTTTTTGATTACTGCTTCAATAAACTCCTTGTATTGAATGTAATTATATATATTTCTAAATGTATTCCTGAGTCAGTCTTGGTAGGTTATATGGTTCTAGGAATTTTTCCATATCTTCTGGGTTGTCCAATTTGTTGTCCTATCCAGTTTTTCAGCACCATTTATTGAAAAGACTCCTTGGTACTATTTTTGCTGCATCCCAGAAGTTTTGATATGTTGTGTTTTTATTTTCACTTGTCTCCAAGTATTTTCTAAATTTTATTTATTCTTTGACGTATCGATAAAGAATGCAGTGTTTAATTTCCACATATTTGTATTTTTCTGTTTTCCTTATGCTAATGATTTCTAGTTTCATTCCATTGTGCATACATCCATTGTGTATACTTCTTTCTTCTGAAAGAAGCCTGATAATTCCAGTCAGGAGCCTTTTTACCATTTCAAATGGCTTACTCAAGTCTTACACATTAGTAATATAGTCGATATCTGCAGTGACCTGAAACTATCGCTTCAAGGCCAAAACATTATAAAATATGTAGACACCAGAATTTCTCTAAAAAACTGAGCCAGAAGTTAATGACTTAAAAGTCAAGACCTTAACACTTAACATTTGATTATTTTACTCATCATAAAATTAATAAAATACCACTGACTTATTTTTAAAATACATCCAAATACAACAAAACTTAAAAAAAAAAAAACTCTCCAGAGACCAATGAAAGCAAATACTGTGCTGTCATTATAGTGCCACTAGGTACACGTGTCTGTTGAACACTTGAAATGTGATTGTTGCAACCAAGGAGCTAATTTTTCACTTCACTTAAACAGTCACATGTGACTTACAGCAATTCTGTTGTACGATGCAGCTCTGGAACAAGAAAAATAATAGATTCTCATTATTTTATACTAATGATCGCATTTGCATTAGAGCATGTGAGATGGGGTGGAAAGCATGTTATAGAGTGACATAGACAAACTTTAGTGTATTCAGAGAAGAGCCATGGTAAGAAAACTGTAAACTTCATTGTATTGGAACTAGAATGAAGAAATTTGAAGTGGCCTTGGAGGGAAAATGCTAACTCATGTAAGCAGGTAAGATTGCAGTACATGGAAGAATGCATTTATTTTGAAGGTTTCCTTTAGGGGCTCCTGGCTTCCTCGCTCAGTAGAGCATGTGACTCTTGATCCTGGGGTTGTGAGTTCGAGCCCAAGTTTGGTCTTAGAGATTACTTAAGAAAAAAATCTTTTTTTAAAAAAAGTTTTCTTTAAAAAGAAATAGAACTAGTAGGTAAGTTTGATACAAGAAAGAGCTTTCTATGTGTGTTCCTTTGGTGAGAGGATCCCAGTCCTAACCTGTGTGATTGGGCTATGGCATTAATGCTAAAGTATTGTAGTTTCACTTCCTCTCACTAAGAAACACATTTCAAATGTGGAGTAAACAGTTCCACTCTTGAGACCTTGAACATGTTAATGGGAAAAGTGCATAGTTTAATGCTGAAAGGAATATTTAGAGACATTTATAAAGTCATTTTGGGTCCTCTGGAGGGTATCTCATCTCATAATTTTGGGGTCAGCAGGAAGCAGGGTTTCAGGATCTGTTATGTTGACTTGATACTTGGTTTCTCTCAATGCATTGATGGGTGTTTGTGATCTCTGATTCTTACTGGAATTTAAAGAACAACTGGTTACCAAATTCCATTTTCTCTAAACTTAAATTATTTAGACTCTTCGTTTCTGGGCAATGCATTTCTTACAATTAAATTATGAATGATGATCTTTTATGTCCTCACACTAAGCACTAGAGACATTCCTTTCAACTTTGGTTTTCTCTTCATCGCAGCATTATTCACAATTGCCAAAAAGTAGAAACAACCCAAGTGTTAATTGATAGATGGTGGATAAACAAAGTGTGTGTACGTATACAATGAAATATTATTCAGCCTTAAAAAAGGAAATTCTTACATAGGCAACAACATAGATAAAATTTGACATTATGTCAAATGAAATAAGCAGATACAAAAGACAAATACTGTATAATTCCACTTTATGAGCTATACATAGAACATTCTAATTGATAGAGACATTAGAATGGTGGTTGCCAGGTCCTGGGGATAACAGAGAATGAGGGGTTAGTTTATGGGCATAGAGTTTTTGTTTGGGATGATGAAAGGTTCTGGAGCTAGATCATGATAATGTTTGTATAACAGTATGAATATGAATGTACCTGAATTGCACAGCCACTGAATTGTACACTTAAAAATTGTTTAAATGGGGATACCTGGGTGGCTTGGTCACTTGAGCATCCAACTTCAGCTCGTGTCATGATCTCACAGTTTGTGAGTTCGAGTCCCGCGTGGGGCTTGCTGCTGTCAGCTCAGAGGCCACTTTGGATCCTCTGTATCCCTCTCTTTCTGCTCCTCCCTGCTCACGTGCATATTCTCTCTCTCTCTCTCTCTCTCTCTCTCTCTCTCTCTCTCAAAAATGAGTAAACATTTTAAAAAATGTTTCAATGGTAATTTTTATGTTCTGTATATTCTGTATTTATTACATTAATTTGTTTTAATTTCATTTCTTTATTCTTGGATTACATTAAATTGTCCTGGTAGTCTAAGTTAGGTCATCTATAGAGAATAGGTAGTACTGTTTTTCTGTATTTTTCCTCTAGCAAATAGAGTATAAGGACATGTTAATATGATTTCAGGGTGCCTGGGTGGCTCAGTTGGTTGAGTGTCCAACTTTGGCTCAGGTCATGATCTCACAGTTTGTTAGTTCAAGCCCCACGTCAGGCTCTGTGCTGAGAGCTTGCTCAGAGCCTGGAGGCTGCTCCAGATTCTGTCTCCCTTTCTCTCTGTCCCTGCCCCACTCACACTCTGTCTCTGTCTCTCAAAAATAAACATTTTTTTAAAATTAAAAAAAAAAATGTTAATAAGATTTCCAGTCACATAATCAGGTGGATGAGCATTATTAGCACCGTATGCAATAGTCCTCTCCCAAACATCAATAATACTCACATCGAAATCCACAAAAATATCCTTCACAATAAGATTTTTAATACAACCATGGAAATCACTAATCATCTCTGGTATTTTCAGTTTTAAGATCAACTTGGTCTCTGGGCTTTGTGAGAGTGGACATTCAATGGCCTTTTGAACATTAATGGCCTTGTGAATGAAAATTTTGACAGGAGAAGGTCTGAGGTGCTGGCCAGGGGTGATGACAATGGCTGTGTCATTGTCTCTGACTGCTCGATCAATTTTCCTTGGGATATAGTTTTCATTACCAAACAGATGTTTGGTAATACATGGAGGACCATGCTTTTTCCACTGAATCAAAATATGTCTTGTGGCATCCAGAAGTATACATGTTTTAAAGACCCCAATTCCATGATGATCAAAATATTTTAAGTCTGATGGAAAACAAGTCAATAATTCTTTGTAACTAAATGAAATTAATTATATAATTTTTAAATGTACACATTTGTAAAATTCTGACCAAGATAATTTCTAATGATAATAGCATTACTGCTAAGGGGAAGAAAACAACTTTACCAGATGCATTAAAATCTTAACAAAATGGGTGTAGAAAGAGGAAGAAAAACGTTAGTATTTATGAATGAAAAAATAAAATTTGACTTTTAGTTAAAAACCCAAATCCAAATGTTTGGCAAATTAAAAAAACAAACATTATTTTATAAGAAACTCATAAATCAACTAATTTCAAAATAAAAATACATACTTTTCACCACTTTTTGTAAATAGTAAACCCATTGATGCAGTGTTGAATCTTCAATGAGGAAATTAAGTTTTCTCTTCAAGCAGTCATTTTTAATTTGTGTTTAACTTGCTCTATTTACAAAATGCTGTAATCCACCTTCTTTTCACAGTATGACCACTGGGGAAAGGAGTCTTCGTTTCAGTCTGACTTTTTCCTATGTTCTCACTCTCTGGCAATAAAAATACGTGCAGTAAACAATTTTTATTACCACAAATTATTTTTGAAACAAATTCCTCATTTTCTCCCTTCTTTTTCTCTTTTCTCTCCACCCTTCTCTATTTATTCTCTCCTCTCTTCAACAAATATTTTTTTAACAAGATCGTGTTAAAGGATGAATTAAAAGTCTCACTTTTGAATAATCTCACTAATGAATGGTTTGTCCTGGAGTAGGGATAATTTTTCTTGTGCATTTACAATGTTTTCCTCAGGCTTTACCTAGTCCCCCAAGCTACTCAACAGCTAGCCAAATGAGGAGGAAATAAGTGGCCATGAAATAGCAGGCCTCAGTAACTCAGCTAAACATTGTACCAATAACATTGACCTTGGTAACTTGTGAAATTTCCCCTCAAACTCTTCTTCTCCATGGAGAAACCTTGAATGTGTTTATGAAATGATGTCACACACATTGTTTATTTTGTGTGCACCAGAATCCGGTTCTCGGGTTAAAATTTCAGTGTTGGGCCCAAGCTGAACATCTTATCAGTGCAGTCTGATAAATGTAGAAAAAGGGAGGGCTGATAGCTCCTTATTCTGAACACTTCACTATAAAAGTAGCCTCAGCTGTATTCATTGACTCACATCATGCTTTCACCTAGGTAAGACTTGGGCCTTTTAAACAAATATCCTTGAAGTATAGTTGATATAAAATGTTATATTAGCTTCAAGTGTACAACATAGTGATTCCACAATTCTGTGCATTACTTAGTGCTCACTACAATAACTATAGTCGTCATCTGTCACCATACAACATTGTTACAGTATTATTGATTATATTGCCTGTGATGTACTTTTCATCCCCATGACTGACTTACTTTATAACTGGAAGTTTGTACCTCTGAATACCCTTCACCTATTTGATCCATCTCCCCAGCTTTATATACCTCTGGCAGTAAACACTTTGTTCTCAGAGTCTGTTCCTGGTTTTCTGGGTTTTTTTTTTTTATTTTTTATTTTTAGATTTCACACAAAGGAGAAATCCTATCGTCTTTGTCTTTCTGACTTATCTCATTTAACACAATACCCTCTAAGTCCATCCATTTTGTTGCAAATGGCAAGATCCCACTCTTTATAAGGCCTAGTATGCTCCATTGTGTTTATGTATACTGCATCTCTGTTGCCATTCATCTGTTGATGGACACCTAGGTTACTTTCCTATCTTGGCTATTATAAATACTGCAATAAACACAGCAGTGCATATATCTTTTTCAGTTAGTGTTTTTGGTTTCTCTGCATAAATAATCAGTAATTAAATTACTGGATTGCATAGTATTTCTATTTTTAATTTTTTGATGAACCTACATACTTCTTTTCCACAGTGGCCGCACCAATTTACATTCCCACAAACAGTGTACAAGTGTTCCCTTTCATCTACAGCCTCATCAAAGTTTGTTATTTCTTGTCTTTCTGATTCTAGCCATTTTGACAGGTGTAAGGTAACATCTCCTTGTGGTTTTGATTTGCATTTCCCTGAGGATTTGTGATATGGAGGATATTTTCATGTGTCTGCTGTCTTCTTAAAAAAATGTCTATTCCGGTCCTCTGCTCATTTTTTTTAATGGGGTTGTTTGTTTTGGCGTTGAGTTGTAAAAGATAGTAATATATTTTAGATCTTAACCCCTTATCAGATAAATCATTTGCAAATATCCACTGTAATTCAGTAGGTTGCTTTTTAATTTTGTTGACAGTTTCCTACAGTGTGTGAAGCTTTTTTCTTGGGTTTTGTTTAATTTATTTAAATTCAAGTTAGTTAACATCCAGCGTAGTATTGGTTTCAGGAGTCAAACCCAGTGATTCATCACTTACACATATAACACCCAGTGCTCATCCCAGTAAGTGCCCTCCTTAATGCTCCTCACTGATTTAGCCCATCTCTCCATCCACTTGCCCTCCAGCAATCCTCAGTTCTCTGTATTTAAGAAATTCTTCTGGTTTCCCTCCCCTTCTGTTTCTATCTTATTTTCCTTCCTATCTCCTATGTTCAGATGAACATGTTTTGTTGCTTAAGTTCCACATGTGAGTGAAATCATATATTTGTCTTTCTCAGACTTACTTTGCTTAGCATAATACACTCTAGTTCCGTCCATGTTGTTGGAAATGGCAAGATTTCATTCTTGTTGATCACTGAGTAGTATCCCATTGTGTGTGTGTGTGCGTGTGCACATACCACATCTTTTAAAAAAAAATTATAAATGTTTATTTGTGAAAGAGAGTGAGAGAGACAGAGTGCAAGTGGGTGGGGGGCTGAGAGGGAGACACCAAATCTGAGGCAGGCTCCAGGCTCTGAGTTGTCAGCACAGAGCCCAGTGCGGGGCTCAAACTCATGGTCTGCAAGATCATGACCTGAGCCGAAGTCTAACACCTAACTGTGAGCCACCCAAGTGCCCCTATCTTTATCCATTTATCAGTTGATGGATATTTGGGCTCTTTCCATAATTTGGCTCTTGTTGATAGCACTATTATAAACATTGGGGTGCATATCCCTTTTTGAATCAGTGTTTTTATATCCTTTGGATAAATACCTAGTAGTGCAATAGCTGGGTTGTAGCATAGTTCTATTTATAATTTTTTGAGGAAACTCCACACTGTCTAGCAGAGTGGCTGCACCAGTTTGCATTCCCACCAACAAGGTAAATGTGTTCCCCTTTCTCCACATCCTCGCAAACATCTGTTGTTTTCTGAGTTGTTCATTCTAGCCATTCTGGCAAGTGTGAGGTGATATCTCATTATGGTTTTGATTTGTAGTTCCTTGATGATGAGTGATTTTGAGCATTTTTTAAATGTGTGTTAGCCATCTGGATGTCTTCTTTGGAAAAGTGTTTCTTCTGCCGATTTCTTATCTGGATTATTTGTTTTTTGGGTGTTGAGTTTGATAAGTTCTTTATAGATTTTTGGATACTAACCCTTTATCCAATATGTCATTTTCAAATATCTTACCCCTTTCCATTGGTTGCCTTGAGTTTTGCTGATTGTTTCCTTCACCGGCAGAAGCTTTTTATCTTGATGAGGTCATAGTAGTTCATTTTTGCTTTGGTTTTCCTTGCATCCAGAGATCTGTCGAGTAAGAAGTTGCTATAGCTGAGATCAAAGAGGTTGCTGCCTGCTTTCTCCCCTAGGATTTTTATGGCTTCCTGTCTTATGTTTAGGTCTTTCTTCCATTTTGAGTTTATTTTTGCGTATGGTGAAATAAAGTGTCCAGGTTCATTTTTCTGCATATCACTGTCCATTTTTCCCAGCACCACTTGCTGAAGAGACTGTCTTTTTTCCAATGGATATTCTCTCCTGCTTTGTCAAAGATTACTTGGCCACACATTTGTGGGTCCATTTCTGGGTTTTCTATTCTATTCCATTGATCTGACTTTCTGTTTTTGTGCCAATACCATACTGTCTTGATGATTACAGCTCTGTAATATACCTTGAAGTCTGGGATTCTGGTGCCTCCAGCTTTGGTTTTCTTTTTCAACATCATTTTGGCTACTTGGGGTATTTTCTGGTTGCATACTAATTTTAGAATTTTTATTCTAGCTCTGTGAAGAATACTGGTGTTATTTGATAGGGATTGCATTGAATGTGTAGATTGCTTTGGGTAGTATCAACACTTTGATGGTATTCTTCCAATCCATGAGCATGGAGTGTTTCTCTATTTCTTTGCATCTTTTTACATTTCTTGAATAAGCTTTACACAGTTTTCAACATACAGATCTTTCACATTTTTAGCTAGGCTTATTCCTAAGTATCATAGGGTTTTTGGTGCAATTATAAATGGGATTGATTCCTTGATTTCTCTTTCTGCTGCTTCATTATTGGTGTATAGAAATGCAACTGATTTCTGTATGTTGATTTTATATCCTGCAACTTTCCTGATTTTTGGTGGAGTCTTTTGGGTTTTCCACATAAAGTATCATGTTTTGTGCAATGAGTGAAAAATTGATCTCTTGTTTGCTGATTTGGATGCCTTCTATTTCATCATTGTCTGATTGCTGAGGCTAGGACTTCCAGGACTATGTTCAACAACTGGTGAGAGTGGACCTCCCTGTTGTCTTCCTGACTTAGGGGGAAAGCTCTCATTTTTCCCCATTGAGGATGGTATTAACTGTCTTTCATATATGGACTTTACAATGTTGAAGTATGTTCCTTCTATCCTTACTTTCTTGAGGGTTTTATGAAGAAAGGCTACTGTATCTTGTCAAATGCTTTTTCTGTACCTATTGAGAGGATCATATGGTTCTTATCCTTTGTCTTATTAATGTAGTGTATTCATGTTGATTGATTTATTTTTAGTGTAGTCCCAATACTTTATTTTTGCTTTTGTTTACCTTCCCTGAGGAGAACTATCTAAAAATGTTAAGGTTGGTGTCAGAGATTACTGCCTGTTTTCTTCTAGGAGTTTTATAGTTGCAGGTCTCACATTTAGGTCTCTAGTCCAATTTGAGTTTATTTTTGTGAATGATTGTGAGAAAGTGGTCCACTTGTATCATTTTTTATGTAGCTGTCCAGTTTTCCCTGTACCATTTATTGCAGATACTGTCTTTTCCCTATTATGTATTCTTACCTCCTTTGTCATAGATTAATTATGTAAATATGGGTGTATTTCTGGGCTCTTTATCATGTTCTATTGATGTGTCTTCTTTTGTGCCAGTAGCATACTGTTTTAATTCCTATAGCTTTTTAGTACATCTTGAAATCTAGGATTGTGATACCTGCACCTTTGGTCTTTTCCCAAGATTGCTTTGGCTCTTCAGGGTCTTTTGTGCTCCATACAAACTTTAGGATTATTCTAGTTCTGTAAAACAAACTCACTCACTCACTCACTTATAGTCACTCACTATTTTGATAGGGATTGCATTGAATCTGTAGATTCGGGGTAATGAGCACATTTTAATCATACTCCTTGAATCCATAAGTATAAGTATGGAATATCTTTTTATATATTTGTGAAATACTCAGTTTCTTTCATCAATATCTAATATTTTTCTGAGTCTACTTATTTCATCTCCTTGGTTAAGTTTATTCCTAGGTATTCTTTTTGGTAAAATTGTAAATGGAATTGTTTTCTTAATTTCTCGGACACATCATTTTTAGTGTATAGAAATGCAACCTATTTCTGTAAATTTTATATCCTGCAACTTTACTAAATTCATTTATTATTTCTAGTAGTTTCTTGGAGTCTATAGGGTTTACCATAAACTGAATCACATCTGCAAATAGAGTTTTACTTCTTTGTTACCATTTTGGATGTCTTTTAATTCTTTTTCATGTGTGATTACATTGTCTAGGACTTCCAGTACTATGTTAACTAAATGTGATGAGAGTGGACATCTTTGTCTTATTCCTGATCTTAGAGGAAAAGCTAAGCTTCACTGCTGAGTATGATGTCAGCTGTGGGTTTGTCCCATATAGCTTTTTTATGTTGAGGTAGGTACCCTATAAACCCACCTTGAGAATTTTTATTATAAATATATGTTGAATTTTGTCAAGTGTTTTTTCCTATTCAGATGATCACATGGTTTTAATCCTTCCTCTTCTGAATGTGAGATACATAATATTGATTTGATTTGCAAATATTTAGAAATTCTTGCATCCCTGGAATGAATCCCACTTGATTATAGCAAATAATCCTTTTTTTTCATGAAGTATAGTTGACACAATGTTACATGAAGTTCACATGCATAGCAACACAGTGATTCAACAACTCTGTATGTTCAGCTATGTTCACTACAAGTATAGCCACCATCGTTCACCATGCAACACAATTAAAATACCATTGACTATATATGCCCTGTGCTGTGCCTTTAATCCCGAGATTTATTTATTGCTTAACTGGAAGCCTGTACCTCCCATTCCCCTCACCCTTTGTGGCCATCCCCTCACCTCCAGAAACCATCAGTTCTCTATGGGTCTGTTTATGCTTTATTTCTTCATTTATTTTGTTTCTTGGATTACACATATAAGATGGATCACATGATGCTTGTCTTTGTGTCTGACTTATTTTGTAGTGTAATGCTCTAGGTGTATCCATGTTACAAATAGCAAGATCGCATTCTTTTTTCATGCCTGACTAGTATCCCACTGTATTTATATACCACAACATCTTTATCCATTCATCTATCATTGGACACTTGGGTTGCCTCCATAACTTGGCTATTGTAAATAATGCTGCAAAAAACATACAGGTACATATATCTTTTCAAATTAGTGTTTTTTATTGTTTGGGGGTAAACACCCATTAGTGGATTACTGAATCATATGGTAATCCTATTCTTAATTTTTTGAGGAACATCTAAACTATTTTCCACAGTAAACATCTATTTACATTCCCACCAACAGTACGGAAGGGGTTCTCTTTTTTCTACATCCTCATCAACACTTGTTGTTTCTTGTCTTTTTTTATTTGAGCCATTCTGACAGGTATAAGGTGATATTTAATTGTGTTGATTTTCATTTGCCTGATAATCACTGATTTTGGGCATCTTTCCATGTGTCTGTTGGCCATCTGTATATCTATTTGGAAAAATGTCTATTCAGGTCCTCTGCCCATTTTTTAATCAGATTATTTGTTTTGGTGTTGAGTTGTACGAGTTCCCTATATATTCTGGATATTAACCTCTAATAAGATCTATCATTTGTAAATACCTTCTCCCGTTAAGTAGGTTGTCTTTTCATTTTGTTGTTTTTCTTTCCTGTGCAAAAGCTTTTTACTTTGTGTACCCTCAATAGTTGATTTGTTTAGAAAACTGTTGCTGAGGCTGTGTCAAAGCGATTACTGCCTGTTTTCCTGCAGGAGTTCTAGGGTTTTAGGTCTCAAAATTGTGTTGTTAATCCATTTTAGTTCATTTTTGTGTGTGGTATAGAAAGTGGCCCAATTTAATAATAACATAGCTGAAAGAAATCAAGAAAACAATCCCATTTAAAATTGCAACAAAAAATAAAATACCTAGAAATAAACTTAACCAAGGAGGTGAAAGACCAGTACTCTGAAACCTGTAAAACATTGATTAAAGAATTGAAGAGGACACAAGTAAGTGGAAAAGTATTCCATGCTCATAATCAGAATAATTAATACTGTTCACATGTCCATATTACCACAAATAATTTACAGATTTAATGCAATCCTTATCAGAGTTACAATAGGACTTTTCACAGAACTAGAACAAATAATTCTAAAATTGGTTTGGAGCATAGAAGATGTTGAATAGCCAAAGCAATCTTGAGAAAGGAGACCAAAACTTCAGGTATCACAATCTCAGATGTAAAAATATACTAGAAAGCTATAGTATTCAAAACTGTATGCTACTGGCACAAAATAGATATGTGGATTGGTATCACAGGAGACAGATCACAGAAATAAACCCAAACTTGTATTGTCAGTTAATTTATGACAGGAAGCAAGATTATACAATGGAGAAAAGACAGTCTCTTTGATAAATGGCATTGGGAAAACCAGACAGCTACACACAAAAGAGTGATTTAAAAAAATGTATCATTGCATCTCTGGAGGCAAGGGAAAGAAAAGCAAAAATGAACTACTGGAACCTCATCAAAATAAAAAGCTTCTGCACAGCAAAGGAAACAATCAGCAAAACTAAAAGGCAACTGACAGAATGGGAGAAGATATTTGCAAACGACATATCTGATAAAGGGTTGGTACCCAAAATCTATAAAGAACTGATCAAACTCAACACCCCAAAAACAAATCATCCAATGAAGAAATGGACAAAAGACACGAATAGACACTTCTCCAAAGAAGATATCAAGATGGCCAACCAACACATGAAAACATGCTCCACATCAGTCATCATCAGAGAAATAGAAATCAAAACCACAATGAGATACCACATTACACCTGTCAGAATGGCTAACATTGACAACTCAGGCAACAACAGATGTTGGTGAGGATGTGGAGAAAGAGGATCTCTTTTGCATTGTTGGTGGGAATGCAAGCTGGTGTAGCCACTCTGGAAAACAGTATGGAGGTTCCTCAAAAAACTAAACATAGAACTACCCTACAATCCAGCAATTGCACTGCTAGGCATTTATCCACGGGATACAGGTGTGCTGTTTCAGAAGGACACATGCACCCCCATGTTTATAGCAGCACTATCCACAATAGCCAAAGTATGGAAAGAGCCCAAATGTCCATCGATGGATGAATGGATAAAGAAGATGTGTATGTATGTGTACATACATACAATGGAGTATTACTTGGCAATCAGAATGAAATCTTGCCATTTGCAACTACATGGATAGAACTGTAAGGTATTATGCTTAGTGAAATTAGAGAAAGACAAAAATCATATGACCTCACTCATCTGAGGACTTTAAGAGACAAAAAAGATGAACATAAGGGAACGGAAACAAAAATAACAAAAACAGGAAGGGGAACAAAACAGAGGAGACTCATAAATATGGAGAACAAATTGAGGGTTACTGGAGGGGTTGTGGGAGGGGGGGATGGGCTAAATGGGTAAGAGACATTAAGGAATCTACTCCTGAAATCATTGTTTCACTATGTGGTAACTAATTTGGATGTAAATTTTAAAAAATAAATATTTTTAAAAATGTACCATTGAATTTGGTTTGCCAATATTAAGAATTTTGCATATATATTGATCAGGGATATTGAACTTTATTTTTTTCCCCCCCTTAAGTGTCTTTATCTGGTTTTGCTAGCATGGGAATGCCAGACAGGTAGAATGAGTCTGGAAATTTTCCTTCCTCTTCTTTCTGGACTACTTTGAGGAGACTAGGTATTAACTCTTCTTTAAATGTTTGGTAGAATTCACCTGTGAAACCATTTGGTATTGGACTTTTATTGCTTAAGAGTTTTGATTACCAATTCACCCAATTTCAAGGAATTTATCCATTTTTTTTCTAGGTTGTCTAATTTGTTTATACACGACATTTTTTAGGTTGATTTATTTTCAGAGAGAGAAGGAGGGAAGGAGGGAGAGAGACAGGATGAGCAGGGGAGGAGCAGAGGAGGGGGAGAGAGAAAGAATCCCAAACAGGCCCCATGCTGTCAGCACAGAGCCCAAAGGGAGTTGATTTCACCAACTGTGAGATCATGACCTGAGCTGAAATCAAGAGTCAGAAGCTTAGCTAACTGAGCCACCCAGGTGCCCCTGTTCACATGTAATTTTTAATAGTATTCTTATAATCCTTTCTGTGTTGGTGATATTGGTTGTTATTTCTCCCCTTTAATTTTTTATTCTATTTGTTTGAGTCCTCTCTCTTTTGTTCTTGATGAATCTGGCTAAAGGTTTATCATTTTTATTTATCCTTTCAAAGAATCAGCTCTTAGTTTCATTGTTTTTATCTATTGTTTTTTAGGGGGGGTTGTTTTGGGCGTCTTTTTTGTTTTTTGTTTTTTTTCTTTGTTTTTTGGTTTTTGGGTTTTTTTTTTTTACTTTTTTTCAGTTTCAACTTATACTCTGATCTTTATTATTTCCTTTCTTCTACAGATGTTGGATATTCTTCCTTTCTTTAGTTCCTTGAGGTATAAGATTGGATTATTTTATTTTATTTTTAAACTTTAGTTAACATACGGTACAGTACTGGTTCTGGAATAGAATGCAGTGGTTTATCACTCACATACAATACCCAGTGCTCCTCACGACAAGTGCTCTCCCTAATATCCATCACCCATCTAGCTCTTCTCCCACCCACCTCCTTTTTAAGATTTTTGTTTTATGCAGTATACCTGTATTGCTGTAAATTTTCCTCATTGAACTGATTTGGTTGTGTCCCAAAGATTTTGGACCATTGTTTCTATTTTCATTTGTCTGCATGTATTTTATTTCCACTTCGATGTCTTCTTTAACCTATTGGTTGTTTAGTAGTGTGTCATTTAGCTTCTGTGTGTTTGTGTTTTTGCCAGTTTTTTTCTCGTAATTAATTTCTCATTTCATACCATTTTCATCAGAAAAAAATGCTCAATATGATTTCAATCTTAAATTTATTGAGACTTGTTTTATGGCCTAATATGTGATATGTGCTATAGAATATTCCATGTGCACTTGAAAGGAATATGTATTCTGTTTTGGGATAAAAGGTCCTCTATGTATCTTTTACGTCTATGTGGTATAATGTGTCATTCAAAGTCCCTGTTTCTTCATTGATTTTTCTGTCTGAATGATCTATCCATTGATAGAAGTATAAAGTCCCATAGTAGTATTGTGTTAATGTCAATTTCTCCATCTGTTAATAATTGCTTTATGCATTTAGGTGCTCCTACATAGGTGCTAGACATTTCTAGTTTTTATAATCCTCCTGTTAGGATAATCCTTTTATCATTATGTAATGCCCTGCTTTATCTCTGGTTACAGTTTCCATTTTATTTTTTATTTTTTATTTTTTTTTAATTTTTTTTTATTTTTTAATATATGAAATTTACTGTCAAATTGGTTTCCATACAACACCCAGTGCTCATCCCAAAAGGTGCCCTCCTCAATACCCATCACCCACCCTGCCCTCCCTCCCACCCCCCATCAACCCTCAGTTTGTTCTCAGTTTTTAACAGTCTCTTATTCCTTTGGCTCTCTCCCCCTCTCCCCCCTCTTTTTTTTTTTTTTTTTTTTCTTTCCTTCCCCTCCCCCATGGGTTTCTGTTATGTTTCTCAGGATCCACATAAGAGTGAAACCATATGGTATCTGTCTTTCTCTGTATGGCTTATTTCACTTAGCATCACACTCTCCAGTTCCATCCATGTTGCTACAAAAGGCCATATTTCATTTTTTCTCATTGCCACGTAGTATTCCATTGTGTATATAAACCACAATTTCTTTATACATTCATCAGTTGATGGACATTTAGGCTCTTTCCATAATTTGGCTATTGTTGAGAGTGCCGCTATAAACATTGGGGTACAAGTGCCCCTATGCATCAGTACTCCTGTATCCCTTGGATAAATTCCTAGCAGTGCTATTGCTGGGTCATAGGGTAGGTCTATTTTTAATTTTCTGAGGAACCTCCACACTGCTTTCCAGAGCGGCTGCACCAATTTGCATTCCCACCAACAGTGCAAGAGGGTTCCTGTTTCTCCACATCCTCTCCAGCATCTATAGTCTCCTGATTTCTTCATTTTGGCCACTCTGACTGGCGTGAGGTGGTATCTGAGTGTGGTTTTGATTTGTATTTCCCTGATAAGGAGCGACGTTGAGCATCTTTTCATGTGCCTGTTGGCCATCCGGATGTCTTCTTTAGAGAAGTGTCTATTCATGTTTTCTGCCCATTTCTTCACTGGGTTATTTGTTTTTCGGGTGTGGAGTTTGATGAGCTCTTTATAGATTTTGGATACTAGCCCTTTGTCCGATGTGTCATTTGCAAATATCTTTTCCCATTCCGTTGGTTGCCTTTTAGTTTTGTTGGTTGTTTCCTTTGCTGTGCAGAAGCTTTTTATCTTCATATGGTCCCAGTAATTCACTTTTGCTTTTAATTCCCTTGCCTTTGGGGATGTGCCGAGTAAGAGATTGCTACGGCTGAGGTCAGAGAGGTCTTTTCCTGCTTTCTCCTCTAAGGTTTTGATGGTTTCCTGTCTCACATTCAGGTCCTTTATCCATTTTGAGTTTATTTTTGTGAATGGTGTGAGAAAGTGGTCTAGTTTCAACCTTCTGCATGTTGCTGTCCAGTTCTCCCAGCACCATTTGTTAAAGAGACTGTCTTTTTTCCATTGGATGTTCTTTCCTGCTTTGTCAAAGATGAGTTGGCCATACGTTTGTGGGTCTAGTTCTGGGGTTTCTATTCTATTCCATTGGTCTTTGTGTCTGTTTTTATGCCAATACCATGCTGACTTGATGATGACAGCTTTGTAGTAGAGGCTAAAGTCTGGGAATGTGATGCCTCCTGCTTTGGTCTTCTTCTTCAAAATGACTTTGGCTATTCGGGGCCTTTTGTGGTTCCATATGAATTTTAGGATTGCTTGTTCTAGTTTCGAGAAGAATGCTGGTGCAATTTTGATTGGGATTGCATTGAATGTGTAGATAGCTTTGGGTAGTATTGACATTTTGACAATATTTATTCTTCCAATCCATGAGCAGGGAATGTCTTTCCATTTCTTTATATCTTCTTCAATTACCTGCATAAGCTTTCTATAGTTTTCAGCATACAGATCTTTTACATCTTTGGTTAGATTTATTCCTAGGTATTTTATGCTTCTTGGTGCAATTGTGAATGGGATCAGTTTCTTCATTTGTCTTTCTGTTGCTTCATTGTTAGTGTATAAGAATGCAACTGATTTCTGCACATTGATTTTGTATCCTGCAACTTTGCTGAATTCATGTATCAGTTCTAGCAGACTTTTGGTGGAGTCTATCGGATTTTCCATGTATAATATCATGTCATCTGCAAAAAGCGAAAGCTTGACTTCATCTTTGCCAATTTTGATGCCTTTGATTTCCTTTTGTTGTCTGATTGCTGATGCTAGAACTTCCAGCACTATATTAAACAACAGCGGTGACAGTGGGCATCCCTGTCGTGTTCCTGATCTCAGGGAAAAAGCTCTCAGTCCCCATTGAGGATGATGTTAGCTGTGGGCTTTTCATAAATGGATTTTATGATCTTTAAGTATGTTCCTTCTATCCCGACTTTCTCAAGGGTTTTTATTAAGAAAGGGTGCTGGATTTTGTCAAAGGCCTTTTCTGCATCGATTGACAGGATCATATGGTTCTTCTCTTTTTTTTTGTTAATGTGATGTATCACGTTGATCGATTTGCGAATGTTGAACCAGCCCTGCATCCCAGGAATGAATCCCACTTGATCATGGTGAATAATTCTTTTTATATGCTGTTGAATTCGATTTGCTAGTATCTTATTAAGAATTTTTGCATCCATATTCATCAGGGATATTGGCCTGTAGTTCTCTTTTTTTACTGGGTCTCTGTCTGGTTTAGGAATCAAAGTAATACTGGCTTCATAGAATGAGTCTGGAAGTTTTCCTTCCCTTTCTATTTCTTGGAATAGCTTGAGAAGGATAGGTATTATCTCTGCTTTAAATGTCTGGTAGAACTCCCCTGGGAAGCCATCTGGTCCTGGACTCTTATTTGTTGGGAGATTTTTGATAACCGATTCAATTTCTTCGCTGGTTATGGGTCTGTTCAAGCTTTCTATTTCCTCCTGATTGAGTTTTGGAAGCGTGTGGGTGTTTAGGAATTTGTCCATTTCTTCCAGGTTGTCCAATTTGTTGGCATATAATTTTTCATAGTATTCCCTGATAATTGTTTGTATCTCTGAGGGATTGGTTGTAATCATTCCATTTTCATTCATGATTTTATCTATTTGGGTCATCTCCCTTTTCTTTTTGAGAAGCCTGGCTAGAGGTTTGTCAATTTTGTTTATTTTTTCAAAAAACCAACTCTTGGTTTCGTTGATCTGCTCTACAGTTTTTTTAGATTCTATATTGTTTATTTCTGCTCTGATCTTTATTATTTCTCTTCTTCTGCTGGGTTTAGGCTGCCTTTGCTGTTCTGCTTCTATTTCCTTTAGGTGTGCTGTTAGATTTTGTATTTGGGATTTTTCTTGTTTCTTGAGATAGGCCTGGATTGCAATGTATTTTCCTCTCAGGACTGCCTTCGCTGCGTCCCAAAGCGTTTGGATTGTTGTATTTTCATTTTCGTTTGTTTCCATGTATATTTTAATTTCTTCTCTAATTGCCTGGTTGACCCACTCATTCGTTAGTAGGGTGTTCTTTAACCTCCATGCTTTTGGAGGTTTTCCAGACTTTTTCCTGTGGTTGATTTCAAGCTTCATAGCATTGTGGTCTGAAAGTATGCATGGTATAATTTCAATTCTTGTAAACTTATGAAGGGCTGTTTTGTGACCCAGTATATGATCTATCTTGGAGAATGTTCCATGTGCACTCGAGAAGAAAGTATATTCTGTTGCTTTGGGGTGCAGAGTTCTAAATATATCTGTCAAGTCCATCTGATCCAATGTATCATTCAGGGCCCTTGTTTCTTTATTGACTGTGTGTCTAGATGATCTATCCATTTCTGTAAGTGGGGTGTTAAAGTCCCCTGCAATGACCACATTCTTATCAATAAGGTTGCTTATGTTTATGAGTAATTGTTTTATATATCTGGGGGCTCGGGTATTTGGCGCATAGACATTTATAATAGTTAGCTCTTCCTGGTGGATAGACCCTGTGATTATTATATAATGCCCTTCTTCATCTCTTGTTACAGCCTTTAATTTAAAGTCTAGTTTGTCTGATATAAGTATGGCTACTCCAGCTTTCTTTTGGCTTCCAGGAGCATGATAAATAGTTCTCCATCCCCTCACTCTCAATCTAAAGGTGTCCTCAGATCTAAAATGAGTCTCTTGTAGGCAGCAAATAGATGGGTCTTGTTTTTTTATCCATTCTGATACCCTATGTCTTTTAGTTGGCGCATTTAATCCATTTACATTCAGTGTTATTATAGAAAGATATGGGTTTAGAGTCATTGTGATGTCTGTATGTTTTATGCTTGTAGTGATGTCTCTGGTACTTTGTCTCACAGGATCCCCCTTAGGATCTCTTGTAGGGCTGGTTTCGTGGTGACAAATTCCTTCAGTTTTTGTTTGTTTGGGAAGACCTTTATCTCTCCTTCTATTCTAAATGACAGACTTGCTGGATAAAGGATTCTCGGCTGCATATTTTTTCTGTTTAGCACACTGTAGATATCGTGCCAAGCCTTTCTGGTCTGCCAAGTTTCAAAGGAGAGATCAGTCACGAGTCTTATAGGTCTCCCTTTATATGTGAGGGCACGTTTATCCCTTGCTGCTTTCAGAATTTTCTCTTTATCCTTGTATTTTGCCAGTTTCACTATGATATGTCGTGCAGAAGATCGATTCAAGTTACGTCTGAAGGGAGTTCTCTGTGCCTCTTGGATTTCAATGCCTTTTTCCTTCCCCAGTTCAGGGAAGTTCTCAGCTATAATTTGTTCAAGTACCCCTTCAGCACCTTTCCCTCTCTCTTCCTCCTCTGGGATACCAATTATGCGTATATTATTTTTTTTTAGTGTATCACTTAGTTCTCTAATTTTCCCCTCATACTCCTGGATTTTTTTATCTCTCTTTCTTTCAGCTTCCTCTTTCTCCATAACTTTATCTTCTAGTTCACCTATTCTCTCCTCTGCCTCTTCAAGCCGAGCCATTGTGGTTTCCATTTTGTTTTGCATTTCGTTTAAAGTGTTTTTCAACTCCTCGTGACTGTTCCTTAGTCCCTCGATCTTTGTGGCAAGAGATTCTCTGCTGTCCTGTATACTGTTTTCAAGCCCAGCGATTAATTTTATGACTATTATTCTAAATTCACTTTCTGTTATATTATTTAAATCCTTTTTGATCAGTTCATTAGCTGTTGTTATTTCCTGGAGATTCTTCTGAGGGGAATTCTTCCGTTTGGTCATTTTGGAGAGTCCCTTGCGTGGTGAGGACCTGCTGTGCACTTCCCCTGTGCTGTGGTGTATAACTGGAGTTAGTGGGCGGGGCCGCAGTCCGACCCGATGTCTGCCCCCAGCCCACTGCTGGGGCCACAGTCAGACTGGTGTGTGCCTTCTCTTCCCCTCTCCTAGGGGCGGGATTCACTGTGGGGTGGTGTGTCCCGTCTGGGCTACTTGCACACTGCCAGGCTTGTGTTGCTGGGGATCTGGCGTATTAGCTGGGGTGGGTAGGCAAGGTGCACGGGGGCTAGAGGGGCAGGTTTAGCTCGCTTCTCCTTAGGTGATCCACTTCAGGAGGAGCCCTGTGGCAGCGGGAGGGAGTCAGATCCGCTGCCGGAGGTTTGGCTCCGCAGAAGCACAGAGTTGGGTGTTTGCGCGGAGCGAGCAAGTTCCCTGGCAGGAACTGGTTCCCTTTGGGATTTTGGCTGGGGGATGGGCGGGGGAGATGGCGCTGGCGCCTTTGTTCCCCGCCAAGCTGAGCTCTGCCGTCCGGGGGCTCAGCAGCTCTCCCTCCCTTTGTCCTCCGGCCTTCCCGCTTTCCGAGCAGAGCTGTTAACTTATGACCTCCCAGACGCTAAGTCGCGCTTGCTGTCGGAACACAGTCTGTCCGGCCCCTCCGCTTTTGCCAGCCAGACTCGGGGGCTCTGCTTGGCCGGCGAGCCGCCCCTCCGCCCCGGCTCCCTCCAGCCAGTCCGTGGAGCGCGCACCGCCTCGTCGCCCTTCCTACCCTCTTCCGTGGGCCTCTCGTCTGCGCTTGACTCCTGAGACTCCCTTCTGCTAATCCTCTGGCGGTTTTCTGGGTTCTTTAGGCAGGTGTAGGTGGAATCTAAGTGATCGGCCTGACGCGCTGTGAGCCCCGCGTCCTCCTACGCCGCCATCTTCCGGAACCTCTCCAGTTTCCATTTTAAAGTCTATTTTGTCTGATATAAGTATTGTTATCACAGCTTTTTTTTTCTTTTCTTTTTTTTTTTTTTTTTTTTTTTTTTTTTTTTCAGGCTATATATGTCTTTAAATCAAACGGGAATCTCAAGTAGGCAGCATATAGATGGGTCAAGTTTGTTTAATCACTCAGACACACTATGTCTTTTGATGAGAGCATTTAGACCACTTATATTGACAATAACTATTGATAGCTATATATATTGTCATTTTGTTATGGTTTTTGTTGTTTTTGTAGTTCTGTTGATTTCTTCTTCCCTTGTCTATTCTGTTTTGATGGCTTTCTTTAGTTTTGTGCTTGGATTACTTTCTCATTATTTTTTTGTATCTCTTAATAAGTTATGATTTATAGTTACCATCGGATTCATATGTAACATCTTATATATATAGAAATCTACATTAAGTTGATGACCCCTTAAATTTAAACACATTCTGGGTCACCTGAGTGGTTCAGTTGGTTGAGCATCTGACTTTTGATTTCACCTCGGGTCATGATTTCATGGTTCGTAGGTTCAAGCTCCATGTCAAGCTCTGTACCGATAGTACAGAGCCCACTCAGGATTCTCTCTCTGTCCCTCCTCTGCTCGTTTTCTCTCTCTCTCTCTCTTTGTCTCTCTCAAAATAAATAAATAAATAAACATTAAAATTTTTCAGAAATATTCTAAAAGAACTACATTTTTACTGCTCCCTCCATGTTTTATATATAGGTCACTTTACATCTTTTTACTTTGTATATCTTTTGAGTATTTTTTGTAGACATAATTGATTTTATTATTTTTATGTTTTAACTTCTGTACTGGCTTTATAAGTGATTATTCTACTACATTTACTAGGTTTGCTTTAACCAGTGAAATTTTTTTTCATAATTTTCTTCTAGTTAAGGTCTTTTCTTTCCATTTAAAAATTTCCCCTTAACATTTCTTGAAAGGCAAATTTAGTGATGATGAACTCCTTTCACTTTTAGTTGTCTGGAAATTTCTTTAGATCTCCTTCAATACTGATAGATGATCTTGTAGGCTATTGTTTGTTGCAGGTTTTTTGCTTTCAGCACTTTGAAGATACCATGCAACTCCTTTCTGGCCTGCAAACTTTCCACTCAAAAATCACTTCATAGCCTTATAGAGTTTCTCTGGCCTATAACTAGTATCTTTGCTCTTGCTGCTTTTAATATTCTCTATCTTTGTTTTTTGCTTTTTTTTCTTAATTTATTTTTGACAGAGGGCACGAGCATGAGTGGGGCAGGAGCAGCAAGAGAGGGGGACAGAGGATCTGAAGCAGGCTCTGCACTGACAGCAGAGAGTCCTATGTGGGGCTTGAACTCATAAACCATGAGATCGTGACCTGAGCTGAAGGTAGATGGTTAACTGACTCAGCCACCCAGGATTCTTGCTTTTAAAATTGTTATGTGTTTAAATTGGTATGGACCTCCATGGGTTCATCTAATTTGGGCTCATCTGTCCAGAACCTGGATATCTGTTCCCTTCCTCCCAGATTAGGGAAGTTTTCAGCTATTTCTTTAAGTGATCTTCCCCCTTCCCTTTTGCTCACTCTCTCTCGCTCCTCCAGAGATCTCTGTACTGTGAATGTTATTATGCTTAATGATGTCACAGGGTCCCCTAATGTATTCTCATTTTTTCTTTTTTCTTTTCAGCATGGTTGCTTTCCACTACCCTTTCTTCAATATCAATTATCCATTCTTCTGCATCCTCTAATTTTCTATTGATTCCCTCTTGTGTATTTTTTATTTCAGTTACATATTCTTCAGCTCTGACAGGTTATTTTTTATATTTTCTATCTCTTTGTTGAAGTTTTTACTGAGTTTATCAACTCTATTGTCAAGTAAAGTGAGTATTTTTATGACCATTAATTTGAACTCTTCAACAGCCATATTGCTTATCTTTGTTTCATTTACCTGTTTTTCTGTGGTTTTTTTTTCTTCATTTGGATCATAGTCCTCTGTTTCTTCATTTTGTTTATCTTTGTATTTGTTTCTATATATTTGGTAGGTCAGGCATGTCTACTGGTCTTAAAAGTAGTGGCCTTGTGTAGAAGGATTCCTTTGGTGCTCTGTAGCATAATCCCCTTTGGTCACCACAGCTAGGCCCTCCATGGGTCTCCCCTATGTAGGCTACATATGCCATCTTGTTATGGCTGACCCACAATTGCTGTAAGGATGCTGGGTGGGTTAAGCTGGTGCTCAGCCCTACTTGCTGTAATTACCCTCTTTGCTTGTTGTAGGAGCCCTGGGCAGCCAAGTTTGCTCCTTGTGCTGGTAAGAGGCTCAGCCCAGACCCACTGGTGGGTAGGACCGGACCTCAGACTATTTGTTCACCATTAGCCCCTGTGACATCTGTGGGTACATCAAACGGCAGGGCTTGCTCCCTGCAAAGCCAGGTGAGAGGCCCAGCTGCAAGCACTGGAGGGTGCTGGTGTGTGGGGTTAGTTTGCCACCTCCACAGGGCAGAATGGCCTGCCCAGTAGATGTGACAGGGTGCTTTACAGGGGTACCTGCTGGGGCAAGTGGGTTGGGTGAGGCAGGTCTACAGGGAAATGCTGGGGTGGGGCATGCAGTGCCAGCAAGGTGAATGGAGAGTATTAAAACTGGCTCCAGAGGGGCGCCTGGATGGCTCAGTTGGTTAAGCATCTGACTTCGGCTCAGGCTGTGATCTCAGGTTGTGAGTTTGAGCCCCACACCAGGCTCTTTGCTGACAGCTCAGAGCCTGGAGCCTGCTACAGGATTCTATGTCTTCCTCTCTGTCTGCCCCTCCCCTGCTTATGCACTGTCTCTCTCTCTCAAAAAAAAAAAACATTAAAAAGGGGAGCCTGGGTGGCGCAGTCCGTTAAGCGTCCGACTTCAGCCAGGTCACGATCTCGCGGTCCGTGAGTTCGAGCCCCGCGTCAGGCTCTGGGCTGATGGCTCGGAGCCTGGAGCCTATTTCCGATTCTGTGTCTCCCTCTCTCTCTGCCCCTCCCCCGTTCATGCTCTGTCTCTCTCTGTCCCAAAAATAAATAAAAAACGTTGAAAAAAAAATTACAAAAAAAACATTAAAAAAAAATTTTTTTTAATAAAAAAAGAACTGGGTCCAGAAAGCATTTGGCTATCTAGGCTTGGGGAGGGTAAGAAAAATGGCACCCACAAGCACTTTCATTCTTGTAGAAAGCTCCTGCAGACACTTGCCCTCCCCCAGAACACATCCTAAAATTAGTCAATAAATCTCCTTCACATATACTCCATACACTTTTCAAATTGCTGCTCCTGTACTATGTCTCAGGCTGAGTTATTTAGTGGCTAGCTCTTGAAGGAATGGGACTCAGTTTCCTTTTGCCCACTGGCTCTCCTGGAGTTAACCCTGCTGATTTTCAAAACCAGATACTATGGGGACTGGTCTTCTCAGTGCAGGTCCCCGGGACCGGGGATGTCTGCCATGGAGTCTGATTCTCTTGTTCCTCTATACATGTTATGTCCCTCCCATTTGTGGTCAGTTATACTATACCAGGGGTTTGGTTTCCAGCTGTACCCCTCCTACCCTTTTTGATGTGGCCTTCTCTCTACAACTAGCTCTGGAAGATATGTTCTGCTGGACTTCAGATTGTTTTTGGATTAGTTGCAATATGTATAGTTGTTGCCTCATAGTGTCCATGGGATGAGGTGAGCTCAGGATTTTCCTAATCCACTGTCTTCTCTCTTTCAAGATGGAGGTCATTTATATATTTTGCCGCTTAAACAATATACCTTCTTTGTCATCTCTCTACATTGTTGGGATTTGTGGTATATGTTAAGACAATTAAATTTATGTATATTGAATTATATCAGATTTATAAATGGCTCTAAAAATAACAATCTGGCATTATCATCTAAGGAACCACATAATTGTATTAAAAATTATGGTCCAGGAAATAGGGAAACCACAGAGGTGTTAAAAGGCCTCCAGTTGCTTCAAGTCTAACAACTTTTTTTGGTGTAATAGTTGGTATGAATGATGGTTGCCATGGCAGAGATAAGGGATCTGTCTTTTCCATAGACTGAGCTTTCAGTGGGTTCATGATTTATTTATATGTTCTCCACAAGGCTTAGCAAAGTACTTTGCCTACAGTAGGCCCTCCATAAACATTTACTGAATATATGAAAAATGGGCAGTGTGCAAATGCATACAGCATTGATTGTTATAACAGAAGTCATTTGCTTTTCTGAAATTCACTTAAATTCCCGTATAGCAAAACCATCGCTTTTATGAGTTAGATGGCTGTGTATTGACCACTGAATTTCCTGTGATAAAATGAAAATATCCACAGAAATTGCTAGTTCATAGAACTTTAATTAAGATGGTTTGGCTGAAACAGATATGAGAAACCACCAAAGAAATTATCTAACTCTGTAGCTTATCTGAGACATTTTCACATTACCTAATTATTGGATTTTTAAGAATAAATCTTAAGTTTAAATAAAAATAACATGTACATTTTGAGAGCAGGCAGCTGAAATTAAGAGTTGGTTAGGCATTTAGATCTGACTTAGTATTAAAATTGATTTAAATTGATATGAAAATAATTTCTAAGAATAATGAAGTCCCCCCTGTAAAACCCAAGATGATTGATACTCTTTGTCCGAGGAAATGAAAGTTTGAAATAGTTAATGTCTAAGAAATTTCTCAAAGTAAGTCATTTAAATGGATAAATTGTGAACACAGCAAGCAATAGCACAATAGTCTTACTATTATGTGGTAAGACTTCAATGTAGGTAAAGTTCTTTATCATTTCAACCCCCATGTTTGATCTTCAAAAAAATGGGAAAATAAATTAGCCAGATATCTGCCCAGATATTAAAGTAAAAAATGAATCACTAGCTGAGAGAGATTGAGCCACTCTTCACTCTCTACAAATGCTTTATTTTCCTTTACTTTGATATATTTAAGATATTCTGAGAAAGTAAATGGGTTAGGATTCTGGAAAATCATTCTCCTGGTAAGGGAAGGGATCCAAAGATCCAGAAAGAGGGCCATGTGGAATTCATAAAACATATATCTTTGGTTTTATCTTCTAAATGATTTTCTACTGCAAGCCAGCCTTTGCATCTTTACCACCTGTGGTAATTCAGGCCTTCATCAACATTTTCCTATGGCAGTACTTCTCAAACTTGAGTGTACATCAGGATTATCTGGAGAGCTTATTATAACTCCGCTTACTGAACTGTATCCCCAGGGCTTCTGATTCAATAGTTCTGGGGCACTTGAAGAGATACCTACACCCCATATTCATAGCCTCATTAATTCACAGTAGCCACGCTATGGAAAGAACCTAAGTGTCCATTGATGGATGAATGAATACAGATGTAGTCTAAATATACAATGCAATATCATTCAGACTTAAAAGAGAAAAATAGCTTGCCATTTGCAATAACATGGATAAACCTGGAGGACATGCTAAGTAAAATAAGTCAGATACAGAAAGATAAATTTCACTTGTATATGAAATCTAAACAAGTCAAATTCATAGAAACAGTAGAATGGTAGTTTTCAGAGTTTGGGGGTGGGAGAAATGGGGAGATGTTGGTTAAGGGGTATACACTTTCAGTTATAAGATGACTAAGGTCTGGGGATCTAATGTACAGCATGATAACTATAGTTAATGTAGGTTTAAAACTGGCTGTGAAAGCAGATCTTAAGTGTCCTTACACAACACACACACACACACGCGCGCGTGCGCGCGCACACACACACACACACACACACACACAAGCACCTGGGTGGCTCAGTCAGTAGAGCATGCATCTCTTGGTCTCAAGATTATAAGCCCCACATTGAGTGCAGAGATTACTTAAAAATACAAAATAAAACACACACAAAAATGCAAACTATGTGAGGTGATGGATATGTTATTCAACTTGATTATGGTAACTATTCTACAAGGTATATGTGTATTTCTGCTCCTTTGGTTTATCCCAACTAAAACATCCTCTGTGCTGCCTGTTTTCCCCTAGACAAAATACTTCCATGACTTTCCATCATCAACCTACAGGATAAGGACCAAGCTCCTTGACTGGCTTACAACCTTCTATGAAAGTCCATTTGTCCAGCCTCCTATTCATGCACTTTTGACCTTCACAAGATCCCCAGAGGTTATTTTCTGTACTTTGTCATCTCCTTGAGAGTAGCATTTGGGTCAGTCTTATTCATTATAATGTTTTAGTGGCCTAGCACAGTGAACTTCACCTCGAGGTATATAGGTCTTACAAATTAAGTTGGTGAGTATATCTGGTCAACTGAATTCATTCCATCAACATAGTATCCATCTTGGGAAAGGAAGGACTTCAGGGGCCAGATCCACAGAGACCTCCAGGAAGGACAAAGGAAGTATTTTCCAAAATTGAAAAAGATTGTCTGAATTTTGGAGTCAAATGAGAATAATCCTTCATCACGGGCATCATAGGGTTGCAGAGGTGAGGGGTCAGGGTATTTGGACAGTAACAGCTGTCGGGAGTGGTGGAGTCATGGGAGACAGTGTTACATATAGCCTCTTGACTTTCGCATAAAGTAGATTGGGATACAGGTTCTGACTGCATCTTGCTAGGTGTAACTTACTTTGGCCAAGCTATTTAATATATTTGGGCTGAAATTTCCACATATGTTAAATAAGCATAATAGTCACTCCAGATTATTTTTACTGAGGATCCTGTCAGACCTATCTTTGGCACAAGGTTAAAATTTGTCTCGTTGCAGAACCTGGATTTCTGAAATTTGAAATATTTATTCTCCCACATCTATTTAAGGTAAAGTTGAAGTTGTCAAGAGACAACCTTGTGAATTGGATTACCAAAGCCAAACTTTGGGACATTAAAAATAGGATTAAAAGGGGGCCCCTGGTTGGCTCAGTTGGTTAGACATCTAACTTAGGCTCAGGTCATGATCTCATGGTTAGTGAGTACGAGCCCAATGTCAGGCTCTGTGCTGACAGTGCAGAGCCTACTTGGGATTCTCTGTCTCCCTGTCTCTCTGCCCCTCCCCTGCTTGTGTGCACTTGCTCTCTCTTGCTCTCTCAAAAATAAACATTTATAAATATATAAAAAAGTAGAATTAAAAACACAGTATGACATTCATGTCAATGTGTCTTGTCTTAGTATTAAGTGTGCATGTATGTGTATGTATATATATGTATGTGTGTATATATATATACACACACACACATACATACACACACGTGTATATATACATATGCGTGCACACACATTCACACACACATGCATATTACGTTTCAGAAGGGAGTCTGTAACAGACCATGACAGAAACTGAAAGATTTCTTAACAACTGTGTTTCCTGTATGAAGTCTTCTCAGGTGGCAACCACTTGCTTATTTTCCCACCATGATTATCAAAAAAAATACTAAAATTAAAAATATTTTTTTAACTTGGAAGAAGTGAGTATTTGAGGAGGTAGCATCTGATTGGGTAGCTAGGGATGAGAGAATATGAGGGAGAAACTGTATTTACTATGTTACAAATGAAAGAAACCAATTTAGTCCTTGGACTTGTGGGAAGAAATGTCCTAGCACCTGACTTGGGCCTAAGAATGGGGCTTAGAGGGGCGCCTGGGTGGCGCAGTCGGTTAAGCGTCCGACTTCAGCCAGGTCACGATCTCGCGGTCCGTGAGTTTGAGCCCCGCATCAGGCTCTGGGCTGATGGCTCGGAGCCTGGAGCCTGTTTCCGATTCTGTGTCTCCCTCTCTCTCTGCCCCTCCCCCGTTCATGCTCTGTCTCTCTCTGTCCCAAAAATAAATAAAAAACGTTGAAAAAAAAATTTAAAAAAAAAAAAAAAAAAAGAATGGGGCTTAGAGTTTTGTATTAGAATAATCTGCAAGAGTTCTTGGATATGGAATCAACTGTGAAACTGACTATTCACCTGTGAGGAAATGTATGTCTACTTCCATGCAAGAGGAGAAAAAAAGACATTTTTTAATGAATCTTGGAATCCAGAAGTAAATGTGTGTATTGGAAAGTAAAACAGGGTCAGGCAAATTGTCATAAATATAGTCCACTTTGGAAGCATGATAGGGCCAAAAATACATGTACGTTAGCTAGACCAGGAATTTAGGGTTTCCTGAGAACAAGGAGGAAAGTGTGTAGGGAGAGCTCCCCCAACACAGGCTGCGTTGAAGACCATCTCAAGAGGGAGCTGTATGTGGCCAACAGGGAAAATGGAATCAGCACAGGAAGACTCTGCCTGTAGAGTTAAAACATGGCCTTCAAAATGAAAAGGGCTCTACATCTTCATGAGTATACCTCCTTTAGGTATTAGTTAAAATAGTTTTTTGGAAAAGCCCAGCCTCTTTTGTCTGAGCCATAGGATAAAGGAATTGTTCCATACCTTTATCAGGAAAACAAAAAAGTGAAGGTGACAGAACGTGAAAGGGACATTTTGTAGAAACCTAGGGTCAGTTGTGCCCTGCCCCCTGCCCTGGTGTCGTCATAATGTTTGAAATGTATTTGAACTTAAATTTTCAGGATACTATATTATTCCACTTGCTTTTTTGAACCCACATCACAAAACAAGGCCTTTCTATAGCAGCAATTACCAAATTATGGAACCAAAGTCTCTTAAAATGGTATAACTGTTCCATGGTCAAATAATTTTGAACCCCTGTCTTCCATCCCCACTTGAAGGGATACATACTAAAGTTACTGAATAAGCCAGCTGAAAATAAACCTATTTAATTATTTTCCCTGATTGTATTTCACTTATTTTCCATTCCGCAGTTGAGAACCTTCCACGTGTTAGGCATCACTGGGCTAGGAGACAAAGTGGTGGCTCTTAATGGCTTCCTATCATATATAGATGGCCTCTAAGCTCTGCCTACCCATCTGACTTCCTTGCTCCATCATCCATTGCATTCGAGCCTCAGTGGTTCCCCTCACCATTTCTGAAACATTCCAGCATGTTCTCACCTCAGTTCATATACTCTCTCTTGGGAATGGTATTTCCCCCAAAATTCATCTGGCTCACTTCCTCACTTCATTCAAGGTGTTGCTCAACTCACCTGTTCTCAGGTTGGTATTCAAAACAGGTCTCACCTGCCTCTTCTAAAATAGCACTCACCATTTCATTAACAATCCTTATTCTAGTGACTTTGTTACAACTTGTTGTTTGCCGTTTTTTTACTCCACTAGAATATAGAATTCCAAATACCCAGTGTTACAGAATGAGTCTGGAGTTCTCTCTTGTCCAGCAAGAAAGCAGATGCAAAATTAAATGTGAGAGAGGCTAATAATGTCTGGGAGGAGATAAGAGCCCCGAGTAAGGGTCCTTGCTCAGTTTTTATTAGGATCAGAAGGCTTACAAACGTGATGGGTGTGCAGAAAGAGACAATGAAACAGTAATCATGAATTCATGTGTGTGAAAGAAAGGGGCTTTCAAAGATATGCAGTGTTAGGGGTTTGGGTCAATACAAAACAAAATCCTGGTGTGAGTATCAGGTGCTGAGTGAGTCTGTTTGTCTCAACTTGCCTAGGGGATAAGACAGAGCATGCTACCCCAGGGTCAACATGGCACCTTTCTTTTGCTAATTACCTCTGCTCCAGGCAATTTCACCAGCAGTCTATTACCTAATCTTGGATGCATTCATCCTGTGGGTTCCTACTCCTATACTTCTATACTGGGGTGCCCTGTTTACCTAATCTTGGATTCTTTCATCCTAAACCTTGTTAACCCATTGGTGCAAACTCAGGGAGTTCCTAAACTTATTCCCCACAACCCAGAGTTATGTCTGGAACATAGAAAACCCTAACTATTTAAAAATTGAATAAATAAATGGCAAAAAAATTATGGTTATTGCTTCACAGAACTTACAATGTAGCAGAAGATATAAAAATATGTGTGAAATTTAACAGTATAATGAGTGTTATCATTGGGAAAAAAATCAGAATGTACTGAAAGAATATGCGAATAGCACTTTACCCAAAGGTGGAAGAGTACTATTTAAACCAAGACTTGTAAAATTACAGAGTTGAAGGAGCACATGGTCCATTTGTGAAATGAACGTTTAGCTTGTCTGACAGAGCAAGGCAGCATAAGGGTGAGACAACAAGGTTTAGAGCTAGGCAAGTCCTTGTAAACATTACAGAGTATGGATTTTACCCTTAGAGCAATGGGGTCACATACAGGAATTTAAGCAAGGAAAAGTAAAAGTCATCCAGATTTTAGAAACCTTAGTTTGGATACAGTAGATTGAAGGAAACAAGACTGTGGACAAGGAAACCAGCTCTGGGAATGGGTGGAATAATCTAATTGAGGTACAATGATAGTTTCTCCACAGAGGCAACAGCAATGGAGTGATGACTGGGTTCAGTAACTCTGTGGGAGGTACAATGCATAGAATTTGGTGATTTATTTAATGTACAGGGTGAAGTAGACCAATGATATTATTCATCCCCCCCCCTTTTTTTTTGACATGGCATCTAATATTCTGTAGGATTGTTGTTCTATAGAATATGTTACAGAAAATACTGGTCTCTTGAAAAGTTGGTCTCTTACCAACTCTGGAAGTATTACAAACCAATGGATAACAATCGGGATATGTAAAGTGCTTCATTGGTTATACTCCTTAAAACCACAGGTGTAGAGATGACCTGTATGGGGCCTGTGAGTATACCAGCAGCTGAACCGACTCCGATAGGATTATAACCAAATCAACATTTATTTGGTGTTAGGGAGCTTGATTAGGAAAAGTTTCTAGGCAGGGTTGGTCTGAACCTAAGCCTACCTCTTTGTATTGCCTATTGAATGTGAAGGCCTGTTACCTGTGGAAAAGACTTGGTTCTTCCTTTCTAAGATAGCAAATATTTCCCTCGCTGGTGGTCATGTGAGTCATACCTACAGGGAATATGTGGAGGCTTCATGCGGTAGAAGGCCTCTTGGTCTTGGTAGTCCAGGTCTTTACACAGTTGAGCAGTCGAGTTCAGGTTCAGACCACACAGAGCGAAGACTAGGAAGTGCCATTGTCAAACTGGCCTGTGGCGATCATTCGGTCATTGGTTCCTTGCCCTCCAGAGAGCAGACATCCCTTCACTGGGGTGGATGAGCAGGAGAGACAGAGACCCAGCCCTCCCTAAACAAAATGAAGCTGACAAGGTAGGTGCTGTTGTTGAAGTCTGTCACCTATTCTGAAGCACCTACCTTCAGGGCTGGGGAGGACATCCTGGCCCTCAGGAAATCCCCACCATACATCTTCCTGTGTCCCAACTGGTCCCTTGCCTCCAGTAGGATATCTAGCTGCTTCCTCCTGCAATAGGTGTCTCGAGGTTGGAGGATGGTGGCTGTGCCATGTGCAGCCCTGGTGGTGGTGTTCATGTGGGTGAAACGTCTGGGTCAGATCAGCTGGTTTACTTTCTCCATGATTCCCTTTATTCTCAGCTCAGTCTGTTAGTCAAACTGCTGGATCCAGTGGTACTTCAAGATGTAAGGTCTTTATTAAGATGTTCCATTGATTCAGGGCAATAGGGCTTCTCAAACTGAACAAGAACTGAAGTATTGAGGGAAAAGGAAGGTACTATCAACAAACAATATAGTTTGCTTTCAATATAAATTATTATGGCCCGGCTTATACACATTTCAGTTGGCGTAAACACATACCAAAAACGGATTCTAACGGTTTTCAATTTTGGAATCCTAAGAATCAATTTCCATGAAATGTGACTTCCTCTGTTACCAACAGATGATTTTTTGGAAGTCATTGGCTTAGAAATTAACTACATAAAATAAGTATATATCATTTTGTGATTGAATTTTGAAGTGTGCCCCTTTGCCGTATCCTCACTTTCTTCTTCTTTATAAAAATCACATAGCCATGTTATAGACAATACGGAAAACAGCAAACTTTTAAAAACACGATCCTGCCTATGCTTTGCTGTTTTTATGGTATTTTTTATTTATTGTCGCCTTTTCCTTTTTTCTTTCATGTATGTATTTTGTTTACTAATCACGTTAAAATTAGTACTAGTACCTTTTGCAGTAATACCATTATAAACAGTTTTTAAATTTGTTAATATTTATTTATTTTTGAGAGAGGGAGAGACAGCATGAGTGAGGAGGGGCAGAGAGAGTGAGGGAGACACATAATCAGAAGCAGGCTTCAGGTTCTGAGCTGTCAGCACAGAGCCTGACCTGGGATTCGAACCCATGAACTATGACATCATGACCTGAGCCGAAGTCAGATGCTTAAGGAACTGAACCACACAGGCACCCCAGTATAAACATTTTAATACAGTTAATCAGTTTTCGTGATCATTTATAATCACATAATAGTCTACAGGAGAATGTGAAATGGCTTGTGGAGCCAATGATATTGGACAACGGGAGTATAGCTATTTTACATGACTTTTAATGATCAATACCTAGGGGTGGAAGTACCAGATTATATATTATTGAATTAAATAATCAGCCAAAGCACGTATGCGTTTTTATTCTTCTTGACTGTCAAACATACTCTCGAGGTAAGAGTTTACAGTGCCACCAGCAGTATGGAAGACTGTTACAATACACAGGTGTCTCATTGGTCTTCGTAGCAAACTGTGATGAGGAAAATAACTTTTGAGGAAAACAACTTTGTTCTTCTGAGTTGCTATTCAGACATTTTACAGTATAACCCTGCTCTATACGAGTCTGGACTTTTAGATAAGGACTTGAGTTTGGGGTGCCTGCCCCAGGTTCACCTTTTACTTTTCCTGGACACCTTTTAAAATAACCACTTAGAGGGGCGGCTGGGCGGCTCAGTCGTTTAAGCATCCAACTCTTGATTTCACCTCAGGTCATGATCTCATGGTTTGTGAGATGAAGTCCTGCATCGGGCTTTGTGCTGACAGCACAGAGATTCTCTCTCTCCTTCTCTCTCTCTCTTGCTTTCAAAAATAAATAAACTTAAAAAAGTAAAAGAACCACTTAGGCTTGAGCCCATGAAAAGTCAGTAATCTCCACCCCAACCACTTTATAAGTAATAGGTGCTTGCTACCCTGCTCTCCTATCTCCCGCTTCCTGGTTACTTGATGGAGGACTCCCCACCCCCTCAATTACCCCTCTTCCCTTCTGGGATTTCTAAGTACAGATTTTCCTTGAGTTAATAATAGGGTGTATATCCCAATAAGTCCATTTTAAGTTAGAAAAAAATACCATAAGCCAGGGCACCTGGGTGACTCAGTCAGTTAAACATCCAACTCATAATTGCAGCCCAGGTCATGATCTCACTGTTGGTGAGATCAGTCTGTGAACTGGCAGTGCAGAGCTTGCTTGGGATTCTCTCTCCCATTCTGTCCACCCCTTCCCCGCTCTTGCACACTTGTCTGCGTGCTCTCTCAAAATAAAAAAAATACTTTAAAAAATAATAAATACCATAAGACAAAAAGGCATTTAATACATGTAACCTACAAAACCTAGCTTACTTTTCCCACCCCACCCTAAATGTGAACCACTTCTATTATCCTACAGTGGGGCAAAATCATCTAATCCAAAGCCTATTTTATAAGAATGTTGAATATCTCAGGTAACTTAATCGCATACTGTACTGAAAGTGAACAACAGAATGCTTGTATGTATGGAATGATTGTCAGTGTGTGGGTTGTTGACTCCCAGGATCCCATGGCTGCCCGTAGGCTGTGGTTCACTCTTGCTGCAGAGGGTCTCAAGAGTGTGTTGTACTATATATTCCTAGCCTTGGGAAAAGCTTCAAGTTCAAAATCCAAAGTATGGTTTCTGCTGAAGGCTTACTGCTTTTACACCATCATAAAGTCAAAGAATCATAAATCTAACCACTGTAAATTGGGAGCTCTCTGTAAGAATAAATCCTGTAACTCTACTTCCTTTGTGTGAGTATATTGAAACTGCACCTTTAATCAAAAGGACTCTGTGGATCTTATTACTCCCCCCAAAAACTTGGAATTCGGATGCTGAGGGAACTACTTGCTGATCCAACGTGTGTGGCATGTGCCCCCTCATTCATCAGGTCATAATCTACATGTTCTCATTTCGGTACACCATTCCAGCTTCTCAACACACAAAGCACAAAAGTTGCATATAGTGTTCCTCAACAAGAATACTAAGACAAATATTTAATAAAAAATATTTGTTTAACTGGCACTGAATGTCATTGTGTTCACTTGGACAATAAAGTAACTAAAGAGAATGTCATCACCAGTTTAAATTCTGTTCATCTTGTGCTCCCTTTGGCAGCATATATATTAAAGTCTGTTCATCTGTTACGGTCCCAGGCGTCTCCTAACCCCATGGAGGTACATTTAGCCATGGCCTAAAATGATACAGGTGAAGCCAAAGTTGGAAATCTACTCCTGTTTGTTAATTGGCCTGTTTTTTCCTTTATTTTTTTAAATTGCCTTTTTTTTGTTTAGCCGAAAATGTGTTTATTGTTTTTATTGAAGTAGAACACACAGTGTTTCAGGTGTACAATATAATGATTCAAAAATGCTATACATTTCTCCTTGCTTATCAAAATAAGTTCATTCTTAATCTCTTGTATCTATCTTACCTATCCTCTTATCCCCTTTCCTCCTGGAAACCACCGGTTTGTTCTCTGTGTTTAACCATCTGGTTTTTGGTCTTTGTTTTTTAAATTCCACATAACACCTTACACCCTGTCAGAATGGCTAAAATGAAAAATACAGGAAATAACAAGTGTTGATGAGGACATATCATGTGCTGTTAGTGGGGATGCCAATTGGTACAGCTGCTGTAGAAAACAATATGGAGGTTTCTCCAAGAAAATAAAAAAATTACCATAGGATCCAGTAATTCCATTACTAGGTATTTACCCAAACAAAATAAAAACAGTACTGCAAAAAGATCTTTGTACTCCTATATTCATTGCAACATTACTTATATTAGCTAATATATGGCATCAACTCAAGTGTCCATTGATAAATGATTGGATAAAGAAGACGTGGTACATATACACAATGGAATATTACTGAGCCATAAAAAAGAATGAGATCTTGCCATTTAAAACAGTATCGATGGACCTAGAGGGTATAATGCTAAATAAAATAAGTCAGTCAGAAAAGGACGAACACCATGTCATTGCACTCCTGTGTGGAACTTAAGAAACAAGATCTACAAATTAAATTAAACTGCTGTTTAATATTTATACAGAAAGGCTTGAAGCCTAGTTACACTATTTCCTCTGTCATAATTGTTAAAGATTCTTCTGAAATAAGATATTTAATTATGCCAAAATTAAAACACCTCCTATATTATATGCTACTAATTAGTTGCCTGAAAGAAAGATCCTTAGAAAATCCATCTTCTGATTGGTGAATGAACAGCTGAATGAATGATCACCAAGACTGCACTTGGATAACTGTTCTCAATTTAAGTATTTTGGTTAAATTATAAAATGCTATTAAAAATATTTGCCAATATTACAGACGAAAATGGAGACTTCCTATTTTAAATGACTTTTAGTACCAGGGTATTTCAGCTAAATCATCTATTTCCTTTGCCCATTGTTTTAATTTTGATGTCAACGTTTTCACTTTCTTAGTTGACAATTCTTATATAACAAACATCTTAACACTCAGTCTCTCAATTTTGCAGAAAATATTTTATTAATTGTTCAACATTT
This sequence comes from Panthera uncia, assembly GCF_023721935.1. Taxonomy (NCBI): domain Eukaryota; kingdom Metazoa; phylum Chordata; class Mammalia; order Carnivora; family Felidae; genus Panthera; species Panthera uncia. The sequence continues at coordinate 98,905,259 of NC_064808.1, forward strand.
TAGAAATATTTAATATTTAGAGTTAAAGCAGTGAAGAATTCCTTTGTGACCTATTTCTATTGCTTCTAAATTTAGACTGTTCACCACACTTTTATTTCTGAATATTTAATTTTATTTTTTAAATATCTTCTGTCATTGGATTTTTTATTCTTTTGTGTACCTAGATTCAGCCAATTGGATAGAAACTCTACTGGTTATTATGATAAAGATACTCTCTGCTCTCTTACTGATCTTTATAATAATCTTAATTATTACTAATTATGAAAGGGACCTACAATTGTTATTTTTAGCTGATATGATTATACCCTCAGGGAAGCCAATCTCATGAGAAGAACAAACACGTATACTTATTACAAAAAAGTAAGTAACTTGAAAGATACATAAGCAAAATTTCATGGGTACCTAAAAGATTGTAGCAAACTTGGCCTGGGACAGTTAAGAATGGCTTCATGGGGGTGGGGGAATGGAAGCTATAGTTTAATGGTCATGGGAGTCTCCATGTGGAGTGATGAAAAGGATAGTGGTGATGGTTGCATAATACTGTCAATGTAATTAATGCCATTGTTTTATACACTTCAATGGTTAAAAGAGAAAAGTTTTATGTTATCTATAACCATAATATTTTTGAGGTGGGGGGAGGCAGTGGGAGAAAGAGAATCTTAAGCAGACTTCATGCCCAGAGCAGAGTATGATGCAGGGTTCAGTCTCACGACTGCAAGATCATGACTTGAGCCTAAACCAAGAGTCAGATGCTTAACTGACTGAGCCACCCAGGGGCCTCTATAACCATAATTTTTATAATTAATAATATAATGTACCATAAACTATAGAATTATAGACTTTAAATGAGAATTATATAGTAGGTAAACAATTTATCAAAACTTTTTTTTCCTTGAAAGAATGACTGTACAGGACTGATGCCCTTTGATTCTAAAAAGACTAGAAGGAGATGATCAGAGGGGAGGAAAAAACCATCTTTTAGGTAGGGAAATCTATATTTTCCATGGGATTTTTCTTTTTAAAAAATCTTAATTTCACTGTATCTGTGAACTGTGTAGCTGTAACTTCCACACTGTAAACTGTGTGTCCATAAGTCCAGAACTGTTAACCTTGCTTTAAGAACAATTTCTTGAGGCAAGAAGGCTATTAGTGTTCAAAAATGAGGGGTTAATCTAAAAATTTTGAAAGGATTGGAGAAGCTCTGAGGAGCAAACTTAATAAAGACAGTCAGCTATCTTGGTTTCCTTGTATCTGACACAGACAGTCATTGATTATAACTAGGCAGTTCTGCTCCCTGATCCTTTTATAGTAATAAATATCCTCTGGGGCACCTGGTTGACTCAGTTAAATGTTGGACTCTGGATTCTGGCTCAGGTCATGATCTCATGGTTCGTGAGATGGAGCCCCGCTTCTGGCTCTGTGCTGACAGAGTGGAGCCTGCCTGGGATTTTCTCTCTCTTTCTCTCCATGTCCCTCCCCAGCTCTCTCTCTCTCTCAAAAAAAATAAACATGAAAAAAATATTAGCGAATATCCTAATGTTCTTACATTAAAAAGATACAAGTAATAACCAAATTAAAGAAGAGTCTAGGCTAACAGGTGATAAAGACATTCTGGTTGGTTTTGAAGAATGGTAACTTTTTTTTTAATTGAAGGATAACATACAGTGTTAAACTAATTTCAAAAGTACAATATAATTTAATAATTCTATACTCAGTGATCATCACCATAAGTGTAACCTTAATCCCTTTTATTTCACTCTTTACCTCACCCCCATCTCCCCTCTGGCAATTACCAGTTTTTTCTTTGTATTAAAAAGTTCATTTTTTTTTGTCTCTTTTGTTTGCTCATTTGTTTTGTTTCTTAAATCCCACGTACAAATGAAAGCATACGGTATGTGTCTTTGTCTAACTTATTTCATTTAGCATTATGCCCCCTAGACCCATTCATGCCATTGCAAATGGCAAGATCTCATTCCTTTCTGTGGCTGAGCAATATTCCTTTATATAATACACACATACTATTTGTATGGCATATATTTGGCATATGGCACGCACACACACACACCACATCTTCTTTATCCATCTATTGATGGACATTTGGGCTGCTTCCATATCTTGACTGTTGTAAATAATGCTACAATAAACATAGGGATGCATATATATTTTCGCTAGTGTTTTTGAAAAAGAATTGTAACTTATTCTTGACACACAACTTCAAGATCAGAATGTTCATCTGATTACTAAGGGCTAACATATATTCCTGAGCTTGTTAAAATTCTTGGCTTCAGGACCCCTTTCCTAACACTGGGTCCTAAATGATACATGGGACAAACTCTGAAGTTGAAGAGTTGGGATCTCTTCCGTTAGCCAGTGGTCATACCTGAAACTTCAAAATCCAACTCAGTATTATTGAGAATGAGATTGCCAAGGACTCAGAATAGACAGTTTAAGGCATCTGCTATTCCAAGAAAACAGGATTTTTTTTCCTTCATCACAGATATAGTGATTATATGCTCCAGTAAAAACACTGAGTTTTGATTCCTGGTATCACCAATTACTACCTGTGTGATAATGCATTAGACAAGGTTCCATTTCCTCACTGTTAAAGCAGGCTTCTTTACACAGGAGACCTTGGTGTTGAAATAAAAAAAAATAGAATGCATCTATTTAATTCCGCATATGCCTTATAAATAGCAAATCACAGGATCATCTTCTTAAATTTTTTTTCCTTTGGGCCATTTTTCTTTGTGTTAAAACATACATACAAAAAAGTGTACAATCTAGTGGCATTACACATTTTAAGCCATATGTTATCATTTTTAAGATATTTTAGCTTTTGATTATGGATATTAAAAGCATACAGAAGCAGAGAGTAGTGTAAGCAACTCTTACTCCTGCAATGTACTCATCACTTAGCTTCAGACCATGAATGATCCTTGCAGTGCATTGTTGAATGCAGTTTGCTAATATTTTGTGAAGAATTTTTGCATCTTGTTCATCAGAGACAATACCCTGTAGTTTTCTTTTTTTGTAGTGTTTGTCTGGCTTGGGTATCAAAGTAACGCTGGCCTTGTAGGATGTATTTAGAAGTTTTCCTTTCTCTTCTATTTTTTGGAATAGTTTGAGAAGAATGGGTATTAACTGTTTTTTAAACGTTTGGTAGAATGTATCTGTGAACTCATCTAGTCCTGGAATTGTTGTAAGTTTTTAATTATTGATTCCATTTCATTGCTAGCAATTGATTTCAGATTTTTCTATTTCTTTCTGACTCTGGTTTGGGAAGTTGTATGTTTTGAGGGATTTATCCATTTCTTCTACTTTGTCCAGTTAGTTGTTGTATGGTGACCAATCCTAGCTCATTTATACTGCTATTCACCTCCCATCCTCTTCTTACTGGGTTATTTCCAAAAAATCATATTGTTTAATCTATGTATACTTGAGAATGAATCATAAAAGATGAATACTCATTTATAAAGGCATAAGAATAAACTATCATTTTATCCACATACAGAATAAGTTCTTAAGTTTAATTTACAAATTGCTCTTAGCATTTAATAAGTGATTTTTTTATTCGAGTTGAACAATACTATATTTCAGGTGTATAGCATAGTAATACAACAATTCTATACATTACAAAATGCTCACCACAGTAAGTATGGTTATCATATGTCACCATACAAATTTATTACAATATTAATAACTATATTAACTATGCCATACTTTTCATCTTCATGACTGATTTCATAAATGAAAGTTTTTACCTCTTCATATCCTTCACCTATTTTGTCCATCCTTCACCCCCTTCCTTCTGGCAACCACCAGTTTTCTGTATTTATATCCATTTCTGGGTTATTTTTGTTTTGTTTGTTGACTTGTTTTTTATATTCTGCATATAAGTAAAATTGTATGGTATGTCTTTCTCTAACATTTTACTAATTATAATATCTTCTAGGTCCCTCTGTGTTTTCATGACTGGAAAGACTTCATTCTTTTTTAATGGCTAAATATTTCACTTATAATATACCACATCTTTATTCATTAATTTGTTGATGTACACTTAAGTTGCTTCCGTATCTTGAGTATTGTAAATAATGCTACATTAAACATAGGGATGCATGTATCTTCTTTAATTAGAGTTTTGGTTTTCTTTGGGTAAAACCCAGTAGTGGAATTAGTAAATCATAAAGTATTTCTATTGTTTTGAACTGTGTTTTAATTTTTAAAAAAGAGATAAATTTCATTTATACAGTGACGACACATGTAAAAGTTATCTCACATATCCCTCTCCATCAAATATAAGTTTCCTAAAATGATAATAGAAAACCCACTTTAAATATGTTAATACCAGGAATCAAATTTGTAAACAGAATGTTGTTATGAGACCATGTTTGTTCTTGATTCTTAGTGTGAGCACCTTTTCTATTATGTAGAAAATTGTGGGCAACAGAAATCTAAGTTTTTTTCCTATTCTAGTTAATGTAAACATGATCCAAAAATTTCTTGATGCTAAAAATCTTACTGTTAGGTTTATCAGGTCACCAGAAGCTCAGACTTCTTGCTAATGATAATACTCAGAATTAAACAGACAACCTTTTCCTTGCATTATAAACAGAAATTCATGGAAGATACCATTAATTTTTTGAGAAACCTCCATACTGTTTTCCACAGTGGCTGTACCAGTTTGCATTCCCAGCAACAGCTCACAAGGGATACATTTTTTCCATATCCTCACCAACACACTACTTCATATCTTTTTTATTCTAGCCATTTTGATGAGTGCAAGGTGATATTTCATTGTGATTTTGACTTGGATTTGTCTGATAATGTGTGATGTTGAGCGTCTTTTCATATGTCTGCTGGCCATCTGTGTGTCCTCTTTGAAAAAATACCTACTCCGGTCATCTGCCCATTTTTTATTTGGAGTGGGGGGGTTAGATGGAGTTGTATAATTTTGTGTATTTTGGATATTAACTCCTTACTGGATGTGTCATTTAGAGATACCCTCTCCCATTCAGTTTTGTTGATAGTTTCCTTTGCTCTATAAACCCTTTTTATTTTGTTGTAGTCCCAATAGTTTATTTTTGTTTTTCTTTCCATTGCCTGAGGAGACACAGCTAGGAAAATGTTGCTCAAGCTGATGTCAGAGATTAATGCCTATGATTTCTTCTAGGAGTTTTATGGTTTCAGGTCTCACATTTAGGTCTTTAATCCACTTTGAGTTTATTTTAGTGTATGACATGAGAGTGGTCCAGTTTCATTTCTTTAGCTTATAGCTGCCCAGTTTTCCAGTACTATTTATTGAAGAGATTGTTTTCTCCCTGTGTATATCCTTGCCTCCTTGGTTGTAGATTAATTGACCATATAAGTGTGGGTTTATTTTTGCCTCTTTACTTTGTTCCATTGATCTGTGTGTCTATTTTGGTTTAGTACTAAGGTGTTATGATTTTCACAGCTGTCTAGTATATCTTGAAATCTGGGATTGTGATACCTGCAGCTTCATTCTTCTTTCTCAAGATTGCTCTGGCTATTCAGGGCTTTGGTGGATCCACACAAACTTAATACTATTTCTTCTAGTTCTGTGAAAAATGCTATTGATATTTTGATAAGGATTCCATTGAAAGTGTAGATTGCTTTTGGAAGTATAGATATTTTAACAATATTTTTCCAATTCCTTAGCTTGGACTATCTTTCCACTTGTGTCCTCTTTAATTTCTTTCATGAGTGAAGCTTCCATCATTATAGCATTCAGAGTATAGGTCCTTCATCTCCTTGGTTAAATTTATTTCTAGAATTTAATTCTTTTTCATATACTTGTAAATAGGTTTATTTTCTTAATTTCTATTTCTGATGTGTTATTAGTATATAGAAATTAGATACATTTTCTGAATATTTTGTATCCTGCAACTTTACTGAATTCATTTATGACTTTAATCGTTTATTTGATAGAGTCTTGAGGGTTTTGTATGTATTGTATCCTGTCATCTGGAAATAATGACAGTTTTACTTCTGCTGTACTAATTTGGATGCCTGTTACTTCTTTTCCCTGATTGCTGTGACTAGGACTTCTATTACTATGTTGAGTAAAACTGGCAGAAGTTGACATCCTTGCTGTCTTCCTAATCTTACAGGAAGAGCTCTATTTTTCACCATTAAGTTTGATGTTAGCTGTGGGTTTGTCATTTATGGCCATTATTATGTTGAGGTATATTTTCTCTAAAACCCACGTTGTTGAGAATTTTATCATGACTACTGATGAATTTTTTCAAGTGCTTTTTCTAAATCTATTGAGATCATCAGATGATTTTTATCCTTCATTTTGTTAATGTGTTTTATCATGTTAATTGATCTGTGGATATTGAACCACCCTTGCATCCCCAGAACAAATCCCACTTGATTGCTGTGAATGATCTTTATAGTGTATTGTTGAATGCAGTTTGCTGATATTTTGTTGAGAATTTTTGCATCCTGTTCATCAGAGATATTGGCCAGTACTTTTTTTTTTTTAATAGTGTGTCTAACATAGGCATCGGGGAAATGCTGGCCTTGTAAAATGCAGTTAGAAGTTTTCCTTTCTCATTTATTTATTTTTGGAATAGTCTAAGGAATAGGTATTAACTCTTTTAAAGTTTATTTTATTTTTGAAAGAGAGAGAGAGCATGAGTGGGGGAATGGCAGAGTTACAGGGGTACATTGAACTCAAAGTGGGCTCCAGGCTCCACGCTGTCAGCGCAGAACTCAAGGTAGGGTTTGAATTCAGGAACTGTGAGATCATGACCCAAGCCAAAGTTGGATGCTTAACCAACTGAGCCACCCAAGCAACCCCTCTTTTTTTAAATGTTTGGTAGAATTCATCTGTGAACTCATCTGGTCCTGGAATCACTGTGAGTTTTTAATTACTGATTCCATTTCATTACTGGTAATTGATTTCATATTTTTCTTTCTTTCTGACTCAGGTTTGGAAAATTATACATTTTGAGGAATTTATTTCTTCTACTTTGTGCACTTTGTTGGCATGTGATTTTTCAAGTAGTCTCTTCTAATTCTTTGTGTATCTGTAATATCTGTTGTTACTTCTCTTTAAATTCTGATTTTATTTGGGTCCTATATTTTTTTCCTTGATGACTCTAAAAGTTTGTCAACCTTATTTCTCTTTCCAAAGAACCCGCTCTTGGTTTCATTGATCTTTTACATTGATTTTTCAGTCTCTATTTTATTTTATTTTTTTTTAATTTACATCCAAATTAGTTAGTTTTATATTATTTTCATTTCCCTTTCCTTATGTTCATCTGTTTTGTCTCTTAAAGTCCTCAGATGAGTGAAGTCATGATTTTTGTCTTTCTCTGACTAATTTCACTTAGCATAACACCCTCCAGTTCCATCCACATAGTTGCAAATGGCAAGATTTCATTCTTTTTGATTTCCGAGAAATCCTCCATTGTATATATATATATATATACATACCACATCTTGTTTATCCATTCATCCATCGATGGACATTTGGGCTCTTTCCATACTTTGGCTATTGTGGATAGTGCTGCTATAAACATTGGAGTGCATGTGCCCCTTCGAAACCACATACCTGTATGCCTTGGATAATTACCTAGTAGTGCAATTGCTGGGTCATAGCGTAGTTCTATCTTTAATTTTTTGAGGAACCTCAATTCCAGAGTGGCTGCACCAGTTTGCATTCCCACCAACGGTATAAGAGGGTTCCCCTTTCTCCACATTCTTGCATAGCATGTTTGCTGTGTTTAGCCATTCTGACAGATTTGTATTTCCCTGAAAATGATGGATGTTGAACACCATTTCATGTGTCTGTTAGCTTCTGTATGTCATCTTTGGAAAAATGTTAATTCATGTTTTCTGCCTATTTCTTAACTGGATTATTTGTTTTTTGGGTGTTGAGTTTGATAAGTTCTTTATATACTTTGGATACTAACCCTTTATCCATTATGTTATTTGCAAATATATTCGCCTATCCTGAAGTTGACCTTTTAGTTTTATTGTTTCTTTGCTGCACAGAGCTTTTTTATCTTAAGTCCCAATAGTTTATTTTTGCTTTTGTTTACCTGGCCTCCAGAGACATATCTAGTAAAAAGTTGGTACAGCCAATGTCAATGTGGTCACTGCCTGTGTTTTCTTTTAGGATTGTAATGGTATTCTGTCTCTCATTCGGGTCTTTGATCAATTTTGAATTTATTTTTGTTTATAGTGTATGTCAGTGGTTTAGTTCCAGTCTTTTACATGTTGCTGTTCAGTTTTCCCAGCACCATTTGTTGAAGAGACTGTCTTTTTTCCATTGGATATCTTCTTGGTTTGTCAGAGATTACTTGACCATATAGTTGTAGGTTTATTTCTAGGTTCTCTATTTTGTTCCCTTGATCTGTCTATATTTGTTCCAGAACCATGCTGTAAACCCCTAGCCAGACTTAACAAAAAGAAAAAAAGACTCAAATAAAATCACAAATGAGGAGAAATAACAACCAACATCACAGAAATACAAACAATTATGAGAATATTATGAAAAATCTGTATGCCAACAGATTGAACAAGCTGAAAGAAATGGATAAATTCCTAGAAACATATAAACTACCAAAACTGAAACAGGAAAAAATAGAAAACTTGAACATACTGATAACAAGCAAAGAAATTGAATCAGTAATCAAAAATCTCCCAAGAAACAAAGTTCAGGGCCAAATAGCTTCATGGGTGAAGCTATGTTTGGTGAATTTTACCAAACATTTAAGGAAGGGTTAATACCTATTCTTCTCAAATTATTCCAAAAAGAAAAAAAATAGAAATGGAAGAAAAACTTCCAAATTCATTTTGAGGCAATCATTACCCAAATACCTTTATCTTTAATTTTTGACATTTTAATTACTATATGTCTCAGCATGGTCTTCCTTGGGTTCATCTTGTTTGGAATTCTGTTTCCTTCCCCACATTAGAAAAATTTTCTTCTATTTCTTCAGGTAAGTTTCCTACCCCATTTCTCTCTTTTCTCCTTCATGAACGTCCATGTTTGTTCACGTAATGTTATCCAAGAGATCCTGTAACCTATCCTCATTTAAATTTTTTTTTTTTAATTTTGCTGTTCACCTTGGGTGCTTTTCATTACCCTGTCTTCCAGACCACTGAGCTATTCTACACTCTGTAATCTGGTATTGATTCCCTCTAGTGTGGTATTAATTTCAGTTATTGTATACTTCAGTCTGATTGGTTCTTTTCTATATTTTTTCTTAAAGTACTCACTGAGTTCATACACTCTTACCTCCAGTCCAGTTATCATCTTTATGACCATTACTTTGAACTTTATATCAGGTAGATTGCTTACCTCCATTAAATTTATTCTTTTGTTTTTTCTGAGATTTTGCCTTGTTCTTTCATTTGGAGCATAGTCTTCTGTCTCATCATTTGTCTGTGTTCTGTGTTGGTTTATATATGAATTAGACGGAATAGCTACTTATCTTAAACTTGAAGGAGTGTTCTTATGTATGGTTGTCCATGTGTGCCTTGCAACTTTGGTTTGCTGGCTGCAGCTGTGGCTGATTTGGGCTACCAGCCAGAATCACTCCATGCAGGGGCTGCCCTGGTGGGATGGCCAGAGCTGAAGTGGACACAGGCTCAGGCAGTCCCAAGGCTTTCACATAGAGAGCTCCCTGGCAGGACTGCTGAAGCTAACTAAAGTGGGTACAAACCAAGATTCTCAGGGCTCTTTTTATTTTTATTTATTTATTTTTTAATTTTTTTAACATTTATTTATTTTTGAGACAGAGAGAGACAGAGCATGAACAGGGGAGGGTCAGAGAGAGGGAGACACAGAATCCGAAACAGGCTCCAGGCTCTGAGCTGTCAGCCCAGAGCCCGACGCGGGGCTTGAACTCACAGCCCTCACAGACCGTGAGATCATGACCTGAGCTGAAGTTGGCCACCTAACCGACTGAGCCACCCAGGCGCCCCTCAGGGCTCTTTTTAGAAAGCATCTTGGAAAAATACCTGAAGCTGAAGTGGGTATAGGCCAAGGTGATCCTTGGGTTGCTTTGCAGGGGATGCTCTGGTGAGTGGTTTGGAGTCAAAGTAAACAAACATAAACTAGGAAGTACCAGGGCACTCTGCAGTGGGGATGCCCTGGCAAGTTGTCTGAAGCCAAAATGGTGTGGGCCTGAAGTGTTATAGGGTGTCGTGCACCTTGTTACCTTGGCAAGATGGCTGGAAATGTACTGAGAGCTGATCTGGGATGTCCCATTGTGTACCATGCTGGGCTGCCTTGGTGGGACTTCTGGGATTGTGATGGGCTAGGGGAATAGGGCTCACTGAGGTGGGAGGCCAAGTAGGTCATCTAACTCCTGTTGCTGTCCATGCTATCATGGTAGAAGGGGAACATAAATATAGTGCTCACCAGCCCCCCTATTTGAACAGAATTTCAGCAGTTTCCCTACCATTTATTAGAGTTCTAGGGCTGAATCTTTTATATTCTATTTGCTCTTTTAAATCATGGCCTTTTCTATATGCCTCATGGCCTCCAGAGCTGATATGGGCTAAGTGACCAGGGCTCACTGAGGAAGCAGCCAGCTATGGCACTGGGACCCTGCTTCTATCTTCACTATTAAGGTGAAGAGGGTAACATAAACAATGGTGTTCACCAGCTGCTCTGACTTGGAGAGAGTTCCAGCAGCTTTCCTGACATATGGCATGGTTCTGTCTTTATATTCCTTTCCTTTATATTTTAGTTGCTTTTTTAAACTGCAGCTTTTTATTTTTCTGTGTCCCAGGATATATGTATCTGCTCAGAGACCGTTAGTCCTACTCTTCATCACTGCAGTTAGTAGCATCAGAGGTGGAAGTTCCCTTTGTTACCATGCCTCTGTCTCTTTTGCCATTTTCTGTGTGGTCGCTTCATCTTTTGTTGGGCATGAGCTGCTCAATAAGCCTTCAGTTCTTCTTCAGCAGGATCACTCTTTATATAGATGTAGATTTGGCTTATCCATGGAAGAGATTATTCAGGGTATTCAGATAATTCAGGGTATTCCTACACCTGGAACTCTGTGTTTTGAATATTAACCCTTTATGAGGTAGATCGTTTGAAAATATCTTTTTCCATTCCATGAAGCTGTCCTTTCATTTTGCTGATGACTTCCTTTGCTGTGCAAAAGATGGTCTTTTGTGATTTCATATAAATTCGATTACTCTAATTCTGTGAAAAATACTATTGGTATTTTTATAGAGATTGCATTGAATCTATACATTGCTTTTAGTAGTATGGATATTTAAAAAATAATTATTCTTCAAATCCATGAGCATGGTATATCTTTGCATTTATTCACGGGGTCTTTAATTTCACTCATCAATGTCTTATAGTGTCCAGTATACATACATATATATTTTTTACCTTCCTGGAGAATTTCTTTTTAGCTATTCTTTATGCATTTGTAAATGGAATTATTTTCTTAATTTCTCTTCCTGGCATAATGTATAGAAAACAACTTCTGTATCCTGCAACTTTACTGAATTTATTATAATTTTTGTGACTCTTTAGGTTTTTCTGTATATAGTATCATATTCTCTGCAAATAGCAATAGTTTTACATCTTCCTTACCAATTTGGATGACCATTATATCTTTTTCTTGCCTTTTTGCTGTGGCTAGAATTCCCAGTACTGTGTTGAGTAAAAGTCACTAGAGTGGACTCCCTTGTCTTGTTCCTGATCTTACAGAAAAAGCTTTTGGCTTTTCATTATTGATATTAGCTATGGGTTTTTTTTATATATGGCCTTTATTGTGATAAGATACATCTCCTCTAGACCCACGTTGGTTGAGAGTTTTTATCATGAATGAATGTTGATTCAGTCAAGTGCTTTTTCTGTATCGATGAAGATAATTTTTATCCTTCATTTGGTTACTGTGATATATCATGCCATGGTATTGGTATATTGATTGATTTGGGAATACTAAACCATCCTTGGATCCCTGAAATAAATGTTTATTGATTTTGGTGAACAATCCTTTTAATGTACTTTTGAATTCAGTTTGCTACTACTTTATTGAAGGCTTTTTCATTTATGTTCATCAGGGATATTAGCCTGTAATTTCCCTCTGGCCCCACTGTTTTGCATAGGGCCTTTGTCAGGTTTTGGTATTAGGGTAATGCTGGCCTTGTAGAATGAATTTGGAAGTTTCTTTCCTCTTCTCTTTGTGAAATAATTTGAGAAGAATATGTGTTAATTCCTCAAATATTTGGTAGAATTCACCTGTGAAGCCATTTGGTCTTGGACTTAGATTTGTTGGGAGTTTTTACTCACCAATTCAATTTCATTACTAGTTTCAGCCTGTTTAGATTTTCTATTTTTTCCTAGTTGTAGAAGACTGTATGTTTCTAGAAATTTATCTTCTTCTAGGTTATCTAATTTGTTGGTATATAATTTTTTGTAGTTGCCTCATAATCTTGTGTATTTCTGTGGTGTTAATTGTAGAATTTCCACTTTTTTATTTCAAGTCCTCTTTTCTTGATGATTCTGGCTAAAAGCTTATCAATTTTATCTTCAAAGAGCCAGCTCTTTGTTTTATTGATCTTTCCCGTGTGTGTGTGTACTTTATTTCCACTCTGATCTTTGTTATTTCTTTCCTTGAACTATATTTGGGCTTTGTTTATTCTTCTTTTTCTAGTTCCTTTAAGTGTAACATTAGATGGTTTGAGATTTTTGTTTTTCAAGATAGGCAGGTATTTCTTTAAACTTAGAACTGCTTTTGCTTTGTACCAAAGATTTTGAACCATTGTATTTTTATTTTATTTATCTCAAGGTATTTTTTAGTTTTTTCTTTATTTGACCCACTGATGGTTTAGTAGCATGTTTTCTAGCCTCTGTGTGATTGTGTTTTTTCCAGAATCTTTTTCTTGTAAGTTTTAGTTTCTTACCATTGTGGTCAGGAAATCTTCTTGATATAATTTCAGTTTTATTAAATGTATTGAGACTTTTTCTGGCCTAACTTGTGATCTATCCTAGAGAATGTTTTATGTACATTTGAAAAGAGTATGTATTTTATATTTAATGTTCTACATATGTCTGTTAAATCCATCTAATCTAGTGTGGTGTTCAACTCACTGTTTCTTTATTGATTTTCTTCTGGATGATCTATCCATTGATGTAAGTAAAGTGTTAAAGTCCCCTTCTTCATTGTATTACTGTTAATTTTTCCCTTTGTTAATATCTACTTTATAGTTAGGTACTCTAAAGTTGGGTGCATAGGTATTTATAATTGCTTTATTCTCTTGTGGGATGGTTCCCTTTATCATTATGTGATGCCCTTTTTGTTTCTTGTTATAGTCTCTTTTTCACATTTCAAGTTTTTATTTAAATTCTAGTTAATTAACATATAGTGTAAATTTGGTTACAGGAGTAGAATTTAGAGATTCATCACTTACACAGCCTCTTTTTTAAATCTATTTTTTTTCTGATAGAAGTATTGCTCCTCCAGCTTTTTTTTTTTTTTTTTTGCTTCAATTTGCATGAAATTTTTTTCCCATCTCTTCACTTTTAGTTATATGTGTCTTTAGGTCTGAAGGGAGCCTCTTGTAGGCAGCATATAGAAAGGACTTGTTTTTATCCATTTATTCACTGTATGTCTTTGATTAGAGTATTTAGTCCATTTATACTTACAATAATTATTGTTAAGTATGTACTTCTTGCCATCTTGTTAATTGTTTTCTGGGTTTTTAATTGTTTTTTTATTGAAGTATAATTGGTACATAGTATTACATTAGTTTCAAGTATACAGTATAATGATGCAGCAATTCTATACACTTCTCAGTGCCCCTCAAGATAATTGTACTCTTGATAACAATTATTTCACTCAGACTCTCAAATTTCTTCTGACAACCACCAGTTTGTTCTTTGTATTTAAGAGTATATTTTTTTCTCTCTTCTTTTTTTGTTTCATAAATCATACATGTGAGTGAAATCATATGGTATTTGTCTTTGTCTTATGTCACTTAGCATTATACCACCCGAGATCCATCCATATTGTTACAAAAGGCAAGGTCTCCTTCTTTTTATGGTCAAATAATATTCGTGTGTGTGTGTGTGTACACACGTATGCCTGCGTGATTGTGTATCACATCTTCATTCATCTATCCATGGACACTTGGGTTGCTTCCTTATCTTGACTATTATAAATAATATGGGCGTTGGGGCGCCTGGGTGGCTCGGTCGGTTAAGCGTCCGACTTCGGCTCAGGTCATGATCTCACGGTTCGTGGGTTCGAGCCCCGTGTCGGGCTCTGTGCTGACAGCTCAGAGCCTGGAGCCTGTTTCAGATTCTGTGTCTCCCTCTTTCTCTGCCCCTCCCCTGCTCATGCTCTGTCTCTCTCTGTCTCAAAAGTAAATAAACATTAAAAATAATTTAAAAATAAATAAATAAATAATATGGGCGCAATAAACATAGGAGTGCATATACTTTTTTAATTAGCGTTCTCATTTTCATTGAAGTTACTGAGTTTTATGGTATTTGCATTTTTGTTATTTATTTTACTTACCCAGTCTTTTATGTGTCACCAGTTGCTATGTACCTTAAGCCTCTGAGACAGTCCAGTGTAAGGTTACTGTTCTAGGGGCATATAAACAGAAATTGGTTTATAAATTTCAGTTAATAAGCTTGAAACAAACTAGAGATGGATTAATGTGCAATTCAAGTTTGTCATAATCAACCCCTAGATGCAAGAGTGAAGACAGGCAGTAATGAAGATTAACAATCTTATCAGGATTATGAGACAGCAAATTATTGGAAAGGATATCTTTGATTTATTATAGTCATCAAAGGAATTGTTCCAGAGCTGTAGAAATGATGTGAGTCAAATTTGAGAAGGGACAGAGTCAACTGTTAATCACTAAAATGACTTGTGTGTTGGTATCTCCAAAAAGCATTTGAAAACAATGCAAAGAAGTTAATTTTGTCTATCTCAGAAAGGAGGATATGTAACCAAGTTATCGGTACACTTTTGTAAGACCCTGAACTACATCAGAACACAGTGTGTCTTTTGACATAATTGAATGAGTACACAGGAGTATCAGAATAATGATAATCTCTTTATCCCTTAACAAGGCACTCAACACTGTTTTGTGATGAAAACTCATGAGAAGTCTGTAGATATCTGGATAAAAGACCTGAAGGTGACATCGTAACTAATTAGTTGGCTTTTAGAAAGGCTTAGGTAAATAACAGTATTGTTGCCTGTTACCTGTTTACTTTTTAAATTTTTAACTTTTAAAAGTTTATTTTTAAATACAGTTTATTGTCAAGTTAACTAACATAGTGTGTACAATATGCTCTTGGCTTTGAGAGATTGCCATGATTCATCGCTTACATACAACACCCTGTGCTCATCCCAACAAGTGCCCTCCTCAGTGCCCAACAACCATTTTCCCCTCCCCCCGCACACCCCTATCAACCCTCAGTTTGTTTTCTGTGTTTAAGAATCGCTTACGGTTTGCCTCCCTCTCTGTTTGAAACTATTTTTCCCCTCCCCTTCCCCCCATGGTTTCTGTTAGGTTCCTCAAGTTCTACGTAGGAGTGAGAACATACAGTATCTGTCTTTCTCTGACTGACTTCACTTGGCATAATACCCTCCAGTTCCATCCACATTGTTGTAAATGGCAAGATTTCATTCTTTATCATTGCCGAGTAGTATTCCATTATATATATAAAACACATATTCTTTATCCATTCATCAGTTGATAGACATTTGGGCCCTTTCCATAATTTGGCTATTATTGATAGTGCTGCTGTAAACATAGGGTACATGTGCCCCTATGAATCAGCACTCCATATCCTTTGGATAAATTCCTAGTAGTGCTGTTGATGGGTCATAGGGTAATTCTATTTTTAATATTTTGAGGAACCTCCATACTGTTTTCCATAGTAGCTGCTAGATTGCATTCCCACCACAGTGCAAGATCCCATTTAAAATTGCGCCAAGAACCATAAAATACCTAGGAATAAACATAACAAAAAAGGTAAAAGATCTCTATGCTGAAAACTATAGAAAACTTATAAAAGAAATTGAAGACGACATAAAGAATTGTAAACACACCCCATGCTCTTGGATTTGAAGAACAAATATTGTTAAAATGTCAATACTACCCACAGCAATCTATCCTTCCTTCCTTCTATCCTTCCTTCTATCCCTCCTTCTTTCCTTCCTTCCTTCCTTCCTCCCTTCCTTCCTCCTTCCTTTTATATCCAAGTTAGCTAGCATATAGTGCAATGATTTCAGAAGTAGATTCCAGTGATTCATTCCCTATGTATAACACCCAGTGCTTATCCCAAGTGTCTTCCTTAATGCTCCTCACCCATTTAGCCCATCCCCCACCCACAACCCTTCCAGCAACCCTCAGTTTGTTCTCTTTAAGAATTTTGTCCCCTCCTTGTTTTTATGTTATTTTTGTTGCCCTTTCCCTATGTTTATCTGTTTTGTATATTAAATTATTCATATGAATGAAGTGATATGATATTTGCCTTTCTATGGCTAATTTCGCTTAGCATAACACCCTCTAGTTCCATCCACATTGTTGCAAATGACAAGATTTCATTCTTTTTTTTTTAATTGTGTTTATTTTTGAGAAAGAGAGAGAGAGAGAGAGACAGAGACAGAGACAGAGTGCGATTGGGAGAGGGGCGGAGACAGGGAGACACAGAATCTGAAGCAGGCTCCAGGCTCTGAGCTGTCAGCACAGAGCCCAATGCATGGCTCGAACTCACAAACCGGGAAATCATGACCTGAGCCGAAGTTGGATGCCTAACCAACTGAGCCACCCAAGAGCCCCAAGATTTCATTCTTCTTGATTGCTGAGTAATACTACATTGTATGGATGTGTGTATGTATACATATATATGCGTGTATATGTATACATATACACACATACATATACATGTATATGTATACATATCTATGCATATATATGTATCTATACATATATACACACATACATACATGTGTACATATATATGTATATGTATGTATGTATATATATAATATACCACATCATAATCCATTCATTAGTTCATGGACATTTGGGCTGTTTGTATTCTTTGGCTATTGTTGATAATGCTACTATAAACATTGGGGTGCCTGTGTCCCTTTGAAACAGCACACCTGTATCCATTAGACGAATACCTAGTAGTGCAATTGCTATGTCATAGGGTAGTTCTACTTTTAATTTTTTGATGAATTTCCATACTGTTTTCCAGAGTGACTGTACCAGTTTGCATTCCCACCAGCAGTGCAAAAGAGATCATTTTTCTCCACACCCTCAACAATATCTGTTGTTGACTGAGTTGTTAATTTTAGCCTTTCTGACAGGTGTAAGGTGGAATCTCATTGTGGTTTTGATTTGTATTTCCCTGATGATTGATGTTGAGCATTTTTTTTTTTTTATGTGTCAGTTGGCCATCTGGATGTCTTCTTTGGAGAAGTGTCTATTCATGTATTTTGTCCATTTCTTCACTGGAATATTTGTTTTTTGCGTGTTGAGTTTGATCAGTTCTTTATAGATTTTGGATACTAACCCTTTATCTGATATGCCGTTTGCAAGTATCTTCCCCCATTCTGTGGGTTGCCTTTTAGTTTTGCTGATTTTTTCCTTTGCTGTGCAGAAGCTTTTTATCTTGATGAGGTCCCAATAGTTGATTTTTTCTTTTGTTTTCCTTGCCTCCAGAGACGTGTTGCGTAAGAAGTTGCTGTGGCCAAGGTCAAAGAGGTTTTTGCCTGCTTTCTACCCTAGGATTTTGATGGCTTCCCATCTTGTGTTTAGGTCTTTAATCCATTTTGAGTTTATTTTTGTGTATGGTATAAGACAGTGATCCAGATTCATTTTTATGCATGTCACTGTCCAGTTTTCCCAGCACCATTTGCTGAACAGACTGTCTTTTTTCCAACGGATATTCTCTCCTGCTTTGTCAAAATTTACTTGGCTGTATGGTTGTAGATCCATTTCTGGGTTCTGCATTCAGTTCCTATGATCTATATGTCTGTTTTTTTTTTTTTAATGTTTATTTGTTTTTGAGAGAGACAGACAGAATGTGAGTGGGTTAGGGGCAGAGAGAGAGAGGGAGACACAGAAGCCAAAGCAGGCTCCAGGCTCTGAGCTGTCAGCACAGAGCCCAACGCGGGGCTCGAACTCACGAGCTGTGAGATCATGACCTGAGCTGAAGTCGGACGCTCAACCGACTGAGCCACCCAGGCGCCCCTATATGTCTGTTTTTATGCCAGTACCATACTGTCTTGACTATTACAACTTTGCAATACAGCTTGAATTCCCGGATTGTGATGCCTCCAGCTTTGGTTTTCTTTTTCAGGATTGCTTTGGCTATTTGTGTTTTTTTCTGGTTCCATACAAATTTTAAGATTGTTTTTTCTAGCTCTGTGAAGAATGTTGGTGTTATTTTGATAGGGATTACATTGAATATGTACATAGCTTTGTAGATAGCTAAATGTAGATAGCATTTTAATGAAATTTGTTTTTCCAATCCATTTTTGTGTGTGTGTGTGTGTGTCTTAAATTTCATGCATAAGCTTTCTATAGTTATCAGTGTGTAGATTTTTCACCTCTTTG
Source organism: Panthera uncia (assembly GCF_023721935.1). Taxonomy (NCBI): domain Eukaryota; kingdom Metazoa; phylum Chordata; class Mammalia; order Carnivora; family Felidae; genus Panthera; species Panthera uncia. Next base: position 98,923,862 of record NC_064808.1, read on the forward strand.
GTTAGGTTCATTCTAGGTATTTTATGGTTTTTGGTGCAACTGTAAATGGGATCGATTCCTTGATTTCTCTTTCTGGTTGCTTCATCATTGGCGTATAGAAATGCAACCAATTTCTGTGCATTGATTTTATATTCTGTGACTTAGCTGAAAGCATTGATCAATTCTAACAGTTTTTTGGTGGAATAGTTTGGGTTTTTCCATATAAAGTATCATGGTATCTGTGAAGACTGAAAGTTTGACTTCCTCTTTGCCGATTTGGATGCCTTTTATTCCTTTATGTTGTCTGAGTGCTGAGTCTAGGACTTCTAATACTATGTTGAATAACAGTGGCAAGAATGGACGTTCCTGTCATGTTCCTGACCTTGGAGGGAAAGCTCTCAGTTTTTCCCCATTGAGGATGGTATTAGTGGTGGGTCTTTCCTTTATGGCTTTTATGATCTTGAGATATGATCCTTCTATCCTTACTGTCTTGAGGGTTTTTGTCAAGAAAAGATGCTATATTTTGTCAAATGCTTTCTCTGCATCCACTGAGAGGATCGTAGGGTTCTTCTCCTTTCTTTTATTGATGTGATGAATCACATTGATTGTTTTGGAGATATTGAACCAGTCCTGCATCTCAGGTATAAATCCCACTTGGTTGTGGTGAATAATTATTTTACTGTATCATTGTATCCAGTTGGCTAGTACCTTTTTGAGGATTTTTGCATCCATGTTCATCAGGGAAATTGGTCTATAGTTACCCTTTTTTAGTGGGGTCTCTGTCTGGTTTTGGAATCAAGGTAATTCTAGCTTCATAGAATGAGTTGGGAAGTTTTCCTTCCATTTCCATTTTTTAGAACAGCTTCAAAAGAATAAGTGTTAACTCTTCCTTAAATATTTGGTAGAATTTCCCTGGAAAGCCCTCTGCCTCTGGACCCTTGTTTTTTGGGAGATTTTTGATTACTAATTTGATTTCTTTACAGGTTATGGGTCTGTTCAAATTTTATATTCTTATTTCAGTTTGGTAGTTTATATGTTTCTAGGAATTTGTCTATTTCTTCCATATCATCCAATTTATCAGTGTATAATGGCTCATAATTTTATTGTTTATATTTCCTCAGTGGTGGTTGTGATCTCTCCTCTTTCATTCTTGATTTTATTCATTTGGGCCCTTTCCTTTTTCTTTTTAATCAAACTGGCTAGAGGTTTATCAATATTGTTAATTCAAAGAACCAGCTCCAGGTTTTTGTTGATCGTTTTACTGGGTTTTTGTTTGTTTGTTTTGATAGCATTGATTTCTGCTGTAATCTTTATTATTTACCATCTTGTGCTGGTTTGGGGTTTTATTTGCTGTTCTTTTTCCAGCTCCTTACAGTGAAATGTTAGGTTGTGTATCTGTGATCTTTCTTCCTTCTTTAGGAAGGCCTGGATTGCTATACTTTCCTCTTAAGACCGCCTTTGCTGCATCCCAGAGGTTTGGACTGTGGTGTTACCATTTTCATCGGCTTCCATGTACTTTTTAATTTCTTCTTTAACTTCTTGATTAGCCCGTTCATTCTTTACTAGGATGTTCTTCAGTCTCTAAGTATTTGTTACCTTTCCAAATTTTTTCTTGTGGTTGATTTCGAGTTTCATAGCGTTTTGGTCTGAAAATATGCATGGTATGATCTCGATATTTTTGTACTTGTTGATGGCTGATTTGTGTCCCATTATGTGATATATTCTGGAGAATGTACCATGTGCACTGGAGAATATATATTCCTCTGCTTTAGGATGAAATGTTCGGAATATATCTGTTAAGTCCATCTGGTCCAGTGTGTCATTCAAAGTTTACTTGTTGATTTACTGTTCAGATGATCTGTGCATTTCTGTAAATGGGGTGTTGAAGTCCCCTACTATTATGGTATTATTATCAATGAGTGTCTTTATGTTTGCAATTAATTGATTTATATATTCAGTGCTTCGACATTTTGTGCATAAATGTTTACAATTGTTAGGTTTTCTTGGTGGATAAACCCCTTGATTACGATATAATGCCCTTCTTCATCTCTTGTTATAGTCTTTATTTTAAAGTCTAGATTGTCTGATAAAAGTATGGCTACTCTGGCTTTCTTTTGTCTGCCATTAGCATGATAGATGGTTCTCCATCCCCTTACTTTCAATTGGAAGGTGTCTTTAGATGTAAAGTAGGTCTCTTGTAAACAGCATATAGATGGATCTTGTCTTATTCATTCTGTTACCCTTTGTCTTTAGATTGGAGCATTGAGTCCATTGATGGTTAGAGTGAGTAATGAAACAAATGAATTTATTGCCATTATGTTGCTTGTAGAGTTGGAGTTTCTGGTAGTGTTCTTTGGTCCTTTCTAGTCTACATTGTTTTTGGTCTTTTTTTTTTTTTCTTCATCTTTTCTTCCCCTCAAAGATTCCCCCTTAAAATACTTTGCAGGGCTGATTTAGTGGTCACAAACTCCTTTAATTTTTGTTTGTCTGAGAAACTTTTAATCTCTCCTTATATTTTGAATGACACCCTTGCTGGGTAAAGAATTCTTGGCTGATTATTTTTCCAATTCAGCACACTGAATATATCCTGTCACTGGCCTGCCAAGTTTCTGTGAATAGGTTTGCTGAAACCCTGATCTGTCTTCCCTTGTAGGCTGAGCACTTTTTTCCCTTCCTGCTTTCATGATTCTCTCCTCACCTGAGTATTTTGTGAATTTGACTATGATATGCCTTGCTGATGGTCGGTTTTTGTTGAATCTAATGGGGGGGGGTCCTTTGTGTTTCCTGGATTTTGATGTCTGTGTCTTTCCACAGGTTAGGAAAGTTTTCCTCTGTTATTTGCTCACATAACCCTTCTACTCCTATTTCTCTGTCTTCCTCTTCTGGGACCCCTATGATTCTGATGTTGTTCCTTTTTCATGAGTCACTGATTTCTCTAATTCTTAAATCGTGCTCTTTTGCCTTAATCTCCCTCCTGTTTTCTGCTTCATTATTCTATGTAATTTTGCTGATTCTAAATTCTGGTGATTCTAAATTCTGGTTCAGACATCTTGCTTGTATCTATGTTGGTTAAATCCCTGGATGTTGTTTCTTCGTGCTCTTTCTTTTGTGGTGAATTCTTTCATTTTGTCATTTTGAAGGGAGAAAAGGAATTAATGAGGTAGAAAAATTAAAAAATTAAAATTAAAAAAAATTAAAATTAAAAAATTAAACACACACACAAAAGTTGAATAAATGATGCTAGTTCCTAGGTGTGTTTGGGTCTGGGTGTTAAAAGTGGTTTGACAGATTAGGCAATAAAAAGGGGGGGAAGAAAAAATAGAAATAGTTTGAGCATTTGAAAAAATGAATACACTGAAGTAGACTAAAATGAGATGATGGAAGTAGAATAGAATTTGAAAAAATATAGACAAAGTAAAGAATACAGTAGAAAAAAATTAAAGAAAAATATTTTTAATAAAAATAAATTTTTTTTCTTTTTCTGTATTTGAGAAAAAGAAAAAGGAGAAAAATGATTTTAAAAAATCGTTGGAAATTTGAAAAAGTGAATATACCATAGTAGACTAAAATAAAATGAAGGAAGTAAAACAGAATTTGAAAAAATATACATAAAAGCAAACAATGTAGTAAAAAAATTAAAAATATTTTTAATAGAAATTGAAAGTAAACAGGAAGTTTTTCTCTTCCTGCATTCAAGAAAAAGAAAAGACGTGTAAAAGAGAAAAGAAAGAAAACTAAATAAATGGACCTGCTAACAGATTGAAGTAGGACTGAAATTACTTCATTTTCCCCTAGAAGTCAGACTATGTAGCGCTTTATAGTCCATAAACTGAGTGGGCAGTGAGACTTGCGTTCTTGAAGTTGGCCCATTTGGGCTGGGCTCAGTGTAACAGCTATGCTATCCACTAGATGGCGCTGCTATCCTACTGGGGTGGATTGTTGTGGTGCTTGTACGTGCGTTTGTGCATGCGCAGGTGAAAATGGTGCCATCCAGCTCCCAGTCGGTTTTCCGGGATCAGCAACGCGCACCCGTCCTCAGTCTTGAGCTCTCGTCCACTCCTCGCTTCTTCACTCTTTGTGACCAGGCCCCAGGCAGCACCTCTTTCCCGAGTTTTGTCTCAGATACAGCTGTTTTCTCTGGCCCCTTACTTCTGAAGTACTGTGGCTTTGATCTGTTCCCCCCTGTGGGAGGGTCTCACTGAGCAATGGCCGAATGAGCAATGGCTGAATGTCAGCTGCATCCGTGAACGCTTGCTGGACCCTGATGCTGCCAGTGCCCCAAGACTGTGGCCAGGTGCCAGTCCGCCCCAGAAAAAGTTTGTGAGACAGTGTAGCAGCAGCGTTTCAGGGATTATGGAAAATCACAACACACATCTGGCACCAGGCTTCACCCACAATGACCTTGTTCCAGCACCTGGGAATGTGGCCATTTTCTGGGGTCTGCTGGGATCAGGTGGCCTCAACAGTCTCTACCAAATGTCCTTCCAGCAGTGGAACCACTTTTCCCCGTGTGGTCCGAGAACCTCCCAGACCCCACTCTGCTCCTGAGGATTTGCCCTTCCCACCAGAGCACCGCCAGGTATCGAGCTGTGGAGCTGCAGACTCTGCACTCCCCTTGTTTACAGTCTTAATGGAATTTAAACCCTCTCCTTTCTCCTTTGTCCCTTTTTAGTTTAGTCCCTATGGCTGTTTCCAATTTTCCACTTTCTCTCCAGCTGCTTTTGGGGAGGGTGCTTTTCCCGTATGCCCCCCACCCAGTCTCCTTCCTCTTTCTGCTCGCAAAAGCACCTCCCTTACTGCTCCTTCTCACTTCCCACGTTCAGCTCTCTGCACCGCATACCTGCTGAATTCTGTGGTTCAGGTTGTGAAGATTGTTGTGTTAATCCTCCAATCAATTTTCTAGGTGTGTAGGATGGTTTAGTGTTGGTCTGACTGTATTTCATTGACGTGAGATACACAAAAAACTTCCATGCTGTTCCACCATCTTGGCTCCTCTCTCTTAGCACATTATTTTAAATCACCACTACCTCCCATCTAGATCAGTTAACAATCTCCTGTTATTTGACAGTTATTTATTAAGCACCTACTATGTGCCAGACACTGTTCTGGGCACTTGGGATATACCAATAAATAAATACAGATAAAATGCTTGCTCTTATGCAGGTCACCTTTTATTAGGTGATGATGGACAACAGGTAATGAACATAATAAATCCATAAATTATGTAATACTTTGGAAAGTGAAAAGCATTATTGCAAAAAAACAGTAAGGGTAATGCTAATATGCAAGTAAGGCTGTTTCTAGTGTTAAATAAAGAATATGACACTGAGAACAGACTTGAAGGAAGAGATTTAGCAATGTGAAAACCTGGAGGAAAAGAAGCCAGAGGAAACAGCCAGTCTAAGAATGTCTGGGGTAGAGTAAGTGGGTTTTTGTTTCCTTTAATTGAGTCTGAAGCACTGTACTAAGGAGTTTGGACCCCGTCCTCTACAGGAAGAGCCGCTGAAATTGGTTAGAGTAACATATCCAAATTTTCATTTTAGAAATATCATCTCAGATTCTTGAACACAAGGATGATGTCCTGTATTTCTGTATCCCTAATACTTAATTCAGTGCTAGACACAGTCTGTATTCAACAAATATTTGTTGAATAAATGATGAGAGCAGGCTTGGACTGGAGACAGGGAAATTAATTAGAAGACTACTATTTCAATACCAAGGATAAGAAATGACAAAGGACTGAACTAAATCAAGACAATAGGGATAGAGAGAAAAAGGTTCAATTTGAGAGCTATTTAGGAGGTAGAATTTATGAGGTTTAGTGGCAGCTTGCTTGTGAAGAGAGTTTTGGTTTTGTTGACTAATGAGCTGTGGCAACATAGGAGAAATGGGAGAAAGAGCAGGGAATTTGTTTTCATTTGATTCTGTTTGTGCCAAGAAGGATAGTAAGAGAGATGATAAATTCAGCATATATTTCTTTGGTACCAACACTAGTGGAAGACTGAGGTGAAGAAAACTGATGAGCAGCACATACTCAAGGGTGAGACACAGAGGAAGTCAGCTCTGGGGCTACATAGCAGAGATTCTCAAACTTTAGCAGGCATAAGAATCAGCAGGGGAGCTTGTTAATACTTAGTAATTTTAGGCTTAAGCCCAGAAATTTCTTTTCAGTAGTACTGAAGCATGGCCCAGGAATCTGCATTTTGCGCACACACAGAAACCCAGCTGCTGTTCCAGTGCATAGACTGTCGAGACCTCACTTTAATATTAGTAGTGGATAATGGGACTTGAGCAGGTGAATTAAAAGGTGTAAGCGTGAAAGAGAAAAAGATTAGAAGGAAAAATCTAGAGAGTACAGATACGATGGAGAGGACTCACAAACCGAAACAAACCTTCTGAGCTATAGTCTGAATGCTCTGTTATTTCCCAGGTCACATCTTACCCATTGTGAGTCTTGAATTTACAACCCCAAGGTCAAAAGTCACATGCTCTACTGACTGAGCCAACCAGCCACCCCTTATGGTCCTTTTTGTTTGGATCTGGAAGTTTGTATTAGATAGAGGTAAGAAAGAACCTTTTAAAAGAAATTGTGTTCAAATTTAATGGCTTTAGTGGCTAAACTAAGGAGTTTTATCTCATTGGTGCCATCATCTGTGCAAGCCATTAGTGAAAATTTTTGACTGGGACAAGAAGATTATGAAAGCAGAAAGTCTGAAAGATCAATTTTGTACTATATACTTGCGAGAAAGAGAAAGCGTAAGCAAGATCAGTTAAAGACTGCAGAAAAGTAATTTAAAAAAAACTAGCTGAACTATGCAAAACAAATAAGAAAACCCTTATGGAAAAAGTAGACTAGGGCTGAAACAGAGATTTAACTGGACTGGAGTCTCAAAAGCCAATATCAGAAAGAATTTTTTGGAAAGATGGTTGGTAGAGCCAAATACTAGAGTTGGCTGCAAATCCACTGTCAAAGGGACTAATCCTCTTTTCACATCTGTTTCTAAGATGACATGCTTTTAATTTTTAAATTTTTCCTTGGTAATCAAGGTGAGCTTTCAAAGGATATGACCATTCCTGAAATTTTGAAAAAGGAAACAATTGTGGTCGGTCTCTCTCTCTCTCTCTCTCTCGTTTTATTTTATTTTATTTTATTTTATTTATTTTATTTTATTTATTTTATTTATTTTATTTTATTTATTTTATTTATTTTATTTATTTTATTTTATTTTATTTTATTTTATTTTTATTTTATTTTATTTTATTTTAATTTTATTTTATTTTATTTTTGGTGGTGACGGTTTTGTTTTGGCTTTGGGTGGATTGTTTTTGCTTTGATACTTGGTAAAATTTTATCTGGGAAATAGAATAAATCAAGAAAAGGAAAAAAGCATTGAAAGCCCATGAGTCAAGCCATTCTAGCTTTCTTGCTTGCCCTTGCCCTTGCCCTTGCCCTTGCCCTTGCCCTTCCTTTCTTTCTTCCTTCCTCCTTCCTTTCTTCCTTCTTATATGGTCTTCTGCAGCCAAATAAGTGACACAGAAAACTAACAAAAATATCAACATCAGCAGTAATTTATGAACTATGGCATTTATAAACCAAGTTAGTATCCTTTAAGAGAGAACAGGAAACATAATCACACATTAAGTCATACATACATGATACTGCTCTACATACATCCCTCAAAACTTTCCAGAAAAGGTTACTTATGTTCTATACAGATGCTATCTCCTGGGTCTTGATAAATCTCCCTTAAATGTTTTACTAGAAATCAGACACAGTGGTCCTTCCTAAAGCCAGGAAGTGAACTTGTTAAAGGACTCCTTTTCCTGACTCGGGTTAATTCTTCCATTTGGAATGACATAAGGGCTCTGAGCCTTTTCTCTCCTCAAGTACTTAGTGGCTATAGCAAAGTTTTAGCAATGGTTTACCCTAAGAAACAGTCTTTTCTGGTGCCCTCCAATGTATCCTAGTGTCTAAATCTCAGATACACAAATATATGTATTACTTGGTGTTCTCTCTCCCTGATCTTCCCCTCCTCATGAAGCTTCATTTTATTTTTATTTTTATTTTAATCTTTCAAGTTTTTGTTTAAATTCTAGTTAACACATAATGTGATGTTAGTTTCAGGAGAAGAATTTAGTGATTCATCACTTACATATAACACCCACTGTTCTTCACAAGCGCTGTCCTTAATACCTGTCATCCATTTAGCCCATTTCCCAACCAACCTCCCCTCCAGCAACCCTCAGTTTATTCTCTATAGTTAAGAGTCTCTTAAGGTTTGCCTCTGTCTCTTTTTTTTTTTCCTCTTTCCCCTATGTTGATCTGTTTGGCTTGTTAAATTGTACATATGTGTGAAACCATATGGTATTTGTTTTTCTCTGACTTTCTTCACTTAGCATAACGCACCCTAGCTCCATCCACATCAATGCAAATGGCAAGATTTCATTCTTTTTATGGCTGAGCAATATTCCATTGTATATGTATATATGCCATATCATTATCCATCCATCAGTCAATGGAGACTTGGGCATTTCCATAGTTTGGCTATTGTTGATAATGCTGCTATAAACATCAGGGTGCATATGCCTCTTTGAATCAGTACTTCTGTATCCCGTGGGTAAATACCTACTAGTGCAAATGCTGGGTTGTAGGGTAGTTCTATTTTTAACTTTTTGAGGAACCTCCATACCATCTTCCAAACTGGCTGAGCCAGTTTGCATTCCCACCAACTGTGTGAGAAGGTTCCCCTTTCTCTACATCCTCACCAGCATCTGTTTTTTTCCTGAGTTGTTCATTTTAGTCATTCTGACAGGTTTGAGGTGGTATCTCTTTGTTGTTTTGTTTTTCCCTGATGATGAGTGATTTCCCTGATGATGAGCGTATTTTCATGTGTCTGTTAGCCATCTGGATGTCTTCTTTGGGAAAATGTCTTTTGATGTATTCTGCCCATTTATTAACTGGATTATTTGTTTTTTAAGTGTTGAGTTTGATAAGTTATTCATAGATTTTTAGATGCTAATTCTTTTTTCGGGTCTGTCATTCATAAATATCTTCTTTTATTCTGTTGCCTTTTGTGTTGATTGTTCCTTTGCTTTGCAGAAGCTTTTTATATTAACCAGGAAATGAAAGGAGAAATAAAAAAAAAACATGGAAACAAATGAAAATGAAAACACAACAGTTCAAACCTTTGAGATGCAACAAAATCAGTCATAAGAGGGAAGTAGAGAGCAATACAGGTCTACCTCAAGAAGCAGGAAAAATCTCAAAACACAATCTAAGCTTGCACCTAAAGAAGCTAGAAAAAGAACAGATAAAGACTGAAGCCACTAGAAGGGTAATAATAAAGATGAGAGCAGAAATAAATGCTATCAGAACAACAACAAAAAAAAAACAGATCAATAAAACTAAGAATTGGTATTTTGAAAGAATTTATAAAATGTATAAACCCCTAGCCAGACTTATCAAAAAGAAAAAAAAAAGGACCCAAATAAATTAAATCATAAATGAGAGAGATCACAACCAACACCACAGAAATACAAACAATTATAAAAGAATACTATGAAAAATTACATGCCAACCAATTGGGCAACCTGGAAGAAATGGATACATTTCTTGAAACTTCATTTTAAATCTCCTATTTGATTTTTAGGCAGCTTGTTTCCACCTCAGGTTTTAAATCTCTTCACGTTGAAGTAGTTGAGAAACATTGCCATAAGTGACAAGGGTATATTCTTTAGAAAAGGCCATTGTTAAGTGGCCAGAATTTTAGTTTATTTTTTAAACCTAGAATCCCAAAAGTATGTGACAAAGACCTAAATTACGTAACTGTTTCTCAAACTTTTTTTCCTGGGGCCCACAATAAGAAAACCCTATGAAACCTCATTTCAGAGCATATACAGAAAACACAAGTCTGTTAAAACAATGTTTATCCTAACCGCATACAATGTATTATGATATTTTGTAGTTATTCTATTTGACTCCCTTCCATTCTATTCCAGTTGTAAAGTATTTTCCATGCCCAAATAAAATAACTTTACTTTCCCCTTAAGGGTTGTAATGCACCATTTGAAAAGCAGACTGACCAGCCTGTGGTTCTCCCTCCTGTCTTTGCTATTAAACCTAAAAATAAGAGTTGAAAAGTACCACATCTGTGGATGCACATATTCTCTCAGAGGAATTACAACCATCCAGAGTTTCTTTGGTTCAAGCAGTCTTTATTTTCAGTGTTAGAGTTTCCCTCTAAGCTTCATTAGTCAAAAGCTGAAATGCCATTTATGGCCACAGTGTGCCACCTGGCATCACAAAACTCCCGTCCATGACCTGCCCCTGCTCACTCCACACAGCCAGAAGAAAGTAGCCAGGAGGGAGTTCTTCAGTGCGTTTTAGAGAATAGATCTAATTACAGCCTATTGCCACCTGTGGTTGAGGCCTTGCATATTTTTATACCAAGTGCATTTCCTTTAATAATGCCTTTGTTTTGCTATCATGAGGAAGTAGTCACTTCCACAGTAGCAGAAGTATTTGAAAAACTGGGAAGAAGGAAAACAGAAGCCCTTGTCTATAGTTCCTGAACAACTGAGACTTGATTTGGCTGATTTCTCTCAATATTTGTAGTGCTTTTTTTCACAAGTTCTTTCCTTGCTGTAAACAACTGCATATACTGATTTTTTTAATTTACATTTTAGTTAACATATAGTGCAATATTGGTTTCAAGATTAGATTTTAGTGATACATCCCTTACATACAACACCCATTGCTCATCACAACAAGTGCTTTCCTTTTATCTCTCACCCATCTAGCCCATCTCCCACCCACCTCCCTCCATCAACCCTCAGTTCTCTGTATTAAGAGTCTCTTGTAGTTTGTTTCTCCCACCATTCTTCTCTTCCACCACTTCTCATATGATCATCTGTTTTGTTTCTTAAATTCCACATATGAGTGAAATCATATGGCATTTGTCTTTCTCTGATTTATTTTGCTAAGCATAATACATCCTGGCTCCATCCATGTCATTTCAGTTGGCAAGATTTCATTCTTTTTGATGATTGAGTAATACTCCTGTGTTTGTGTGTGTGTGTGTGTGTGTGTGTGTGTGTGTGTGTGAGAGAGAGAGAGAGAGAGAGAGAGAGAGACAGACACACATTCTGTGTAGAAAACCCAAAAGACTCCACCAAAAACTTGCTAGAACTAATACATGAATTCAGCAAAGTTGTAGGATAGAAAATCAACATACAGAAATCGGTTGCATTTTTATACACTAATGAAGCAGCAGAAAAAGAAATCAATGAATCCCATTTGCAATTGCACCAAAAACAGTAAGATACCTACAAATGAACCTAACCAACAACGATTTAAGTTAAATCTCAGGTCATAAAAGGAAGAGCCATAGGTCTAAATCCCAGTACAACTTAGATCTGTGGCAGATCTAAAGGAGCAAACTCTGTGGACATGAGTATCCCTACCACTAAAGGTGGTACGTGTTCACAGTACAGCCACCTACCAGATGACCTGTTACACCATACTACAGCAGCCATGCTCAACTTGAATTGCTCTGCATGGGGTTATCTATATAGATAGAAATATGGAGAGAGGTATAAGAAGATATAGATAGATGCAATTATAGAGATAGCCATATAGATATGTATATAGGTATACATGCATGTTTTTCATATATAGGGTCTATGTATATACATTTAATACTTGTTTGCCAATCTTTCCAGGCACATATCCATACAATCGTATGGATATCAGAACTGTGATCATAGCATGTTGGAGATTGGCTCAGAGATATGATAATATCTAAAGGAATTTATTGGGGAGTGGGGAAAGACAGTGCTCTGAGCTACTGGCATAATTACCATGACCACATAGAGAATACCACAGTAAACAGACATTTGCTTTGCACCCCTAAAATAATTAGCTCATGTTGTTTTGTAATAGTGTTGAGCTGGTCAGGACAAACACTACCACCCTTAGTAACAAAGAGCCTGTGATGTGGGGAAAGGCCACAAAACCGGTCTGAGCTCATAGTTCAGCAATTGAGTTGGGGCTGGAGCTCCAGGACCCTGACCTTTGTGGACCTGCACCCCACAGAAAGTAGGGTCTGGCTCCAAAATCCTTGAGACCAGATTGAGAGGAAATAAACATGATGAAAGAGAGCTGAATTTTAGATGAAGTAACATAGTCCTGACTTGTGCTTCTTGAAGTTATTTTGCCTGATGGTGGAGGGAGTGAGGCCATATGTGTGGCAGGAAGGTTGTTAGAAAATGTACACAGCACGTTTTTTCACACTGTTAATTTTACTCAATTATTTTGCGTTAGGGGTAGGTGATTAAAGCTCTTTAATTGGTAAATAAACTTCAACCATAGGGAAAAATGCAACATATGCTTGGTTTTTAAGATAAAAGACCGCTAAAGAATTTTAATCTTTTAGCAGGATCTTTTATAGCAATATCCATAGGCCCCTGGAGATTAGAGTTTATTCTTCTTTACTTTTAGAATACATTTGTAGAGAAGTTTGAACTAGCCTCTAAGAAACTCTCCTGGCACACACTCAGAGAAACCACAAGAATGTGTGTGTACCCTTGTGGGAGAGGTTGCTCTGACCTCATGAACATAGCTATCCAGTCTAGGGACAGTGGGGGAAGAAAACGAAAATTTGTTCTAGGCAGAACATTAAGAACCCACTCCTGATATTTCCATCCGTTTGGAAGAACATTTGATAATTTTTCTTTAAGAAGGAACCCAAAATTCTCTACTTATTCCTGTTCCGGAAGGCCTGGCTTGGTCTAGTGCTGCTTGGGCAGGACAGGTAAGCTTCTCTGATTCCAGAATTCAGTATTAGACCCCTGGCCTGTAGACATGCAACATTCTCCAACTTCACCTTTCTTATATATGACAGTGAATTTTGGGGCGTGGTTCTCCATTTTGAGAGAGAGTATGTGTGGGAGTACATGCACAAGTGGGGGAGAAGTGGAGGGGAGGGGGTGGGTGGGAATCTCAAGCTGACAGCACAGAGTCTGACAAAAGACTGGAACTCACCAACTGTGAGATCATGACCTGAGCCGAAATCAAGTGTTGAACCCTTGACCGACTAAGCTACCCAGGCAACCTTGCTTACTTTTTTCTAATTTCTAAACTCATTTAGAACTCAACGGAGAGAAAAGAATATATTTATTAGAACTCATTTGAAAACCCATGAATTTCCTCATTACTGTGTGCCATCATCTGCACTTAAACTTTTTGTTCATCTTCTCATTGAACTGCTATAAACTTGAAGACGTAGAAAGCATTATTTCCATGACATACACGGAAAAACGGAGACTCAGAAAAGTAAAACAATTTACTTGTACTCCTTCCTATAAGCCTGTGCCTAGGCCTATGTCTCCATGAAGGAGAGAGAAGTACAAACTGTGTCCCATAAACCAAATCTAGTCTTTGGCCTGTTTTATCAAAGTTTTTCTTGGAGGACCACCAGGCCCACTTACTTACTGCCTTTTGTTGTGTTCTCCCTACAACAACAGAGTAGGGCACAGAGCTGAGGAATTGTGACAGAGGTCATATGAACCCCAAGCCTAAAATACTTACTATCTGGCTCTTGACAGAGAAAGTTTGCTGATGACCCCTGGTCTAAATCTAATAATTGGTTGGATTCGTAAGAATAAAAGAGTGGGCAGCAAGAAGAGAAGGTTGTGTTGAGCAGGTAGCATAGTCAAGTGGCAGAGAAATACGGCTGATGACAAACTGTAACATGTGCCTATGGGTCTGATGATCTGAAGTGGTATGAAGAGGGAAGGTCACTGGGTTGAAGACAGATAAGAAGCTAGGAGGACTTACATGTCAGATGTGCCATCTTTGAGACTATTAAAAACTCCCAAAATGAGAATGGGGAGGAAGGTCGTGAACTGCATACTAAACTCTATTAAAATATAAGAGAGATCTTGACAGAAGGCCAAGGAGGGTGGTGAGGGTGTTAGCAGGAGAGAATAACCCTCCATAACAGGAGGGATTCCATAGAAGAGGGTGATATAGATGAGACCAAGAATGGTTTGCATTCCACATTCTATATTCAGTGTCCTCTAGCCTCAAAATGAACACATGTTCCCTTAATTTGTTCCCAGTATGTCACACATTCCATTATTAGAGCATATATCCCACATAATTTTTTTGTTTTAACAACGTTGTTGAGCCAGAGTATATGTACCATAAAATTCACCCAGTGTAAGGCTCACTGACTCTTAATGAATGTACCTAGTTGTGAAACCATCACAAAAAATTTTTGGCACATTTCCTTTTGTACCCAGAAGATCCCTTGTGTCCATCTACAGTCCCTTCTCATTCCCGCTTCCAGCCCCGGATAGATATCTGTCAACCTGCTATGAGTCTCTAGGTTTTATGGATGTTTCATATAAATGTAATCATTCAATATATGGTCTTTTATGACTTTTTTTCCCACTCAGCATAAAAGTTTTTATGAGGTTTTATTCGAATAGCAGCATGAATCAGTACTTTATTCCTTTATATTGCTGAACTGTAATCCATCGCATACATAGACCAAATTTTATTTATCCATTCATCAGTTGATGGATATTCAGGTTGTTTCCCCTTTGGCGATCTTGCTAATAATGCTGCCATGAACATTTATGTACATGTTTTTGTATAGAGGTATGATTTCATTTCTCTTGGGTATATATCCAAGGACTGGAATTTCTGGGCACATGGTAACTCTATGTTTAACATTTGGAGGAGCTGCTAGACAGTTTTCCAAAGCAATTGTGCCATTTTATACTCCCACCAGCAATGTATGAGGATCCCCATTTCTCCACATCCTCGCCAACACTTGCTATTGTCTTTTTATTTATAGCTATCTCCAACGTGATTTTTATTTGCATTTCCCTAATGACTAATGATGCTGAGCATCTTTTCATGTGCTGATTGCCTTTTTGTGTATCATCTTTGGTGAAATGTCTATTCATCTCTTCTGTCCATTTTTAAAATTGGTTTGTGTTTTTATTATTGAGGTGTAAGAGTTCTTTATTCTAGTTACAAGTAGTTGGATAGATGGGGGCAAATATTTTCTCCAATTTTGTGGGTTGTTTTATTTTTTCATAAAATAGGGAACGCTTCACGAATTTATATGTCATCTTTGTGCAAGGGCCATGCTAATCTTCTCTGTATCGTTCCAATTTTAGTATATTTGCTGCTGAAGCAAGCACTGTTGTTTTATTTTTTAAATGGTGTCCTTTGAACCACAAATGTTTTTTTTTTCCTTGCAATGAAGCAGAATTTTTTTTTCTTTTGTTCCTTGTGTTTTGGTATCATAATTCAGAAGGCTTTGTCTAACCTAAGGTCACAAGTATTTCCTTGTATATTTTCTTTTTAGGAGTTTTGTAGTTTTCCTTGTATAATCATTTAGGTCTATGATCTATTTTGAGTGAATTACTACATATGAAGTCCAGCTTCATTCATTTGCTTATGGTTACAGAGTTGTCCCAGCATCATTTGTCAAATAGACTATTCAGACGATTATTTTCCTATTGAATTGTCTTGGCACCCACACCAAAAATCAAGTAATTATAAATGTAAGGGTTTATTTCTGGACTGTGAATTCCATTCCATTCATTTATAAGTCTATCCTCATGCCAGAACCACACAGGCTTGATTATTGTTACTTTGTAGAAGGTTTCAAACTGGGAAGTGTGAATTCTCTAATCTTATTTTTTTCCCCCACGATTGTTTTATTACATGTCCCTTGAATTTCCACATGAATTTTAGGAAGTAAAGTGCTACTTTCCGAGAAAAAAAAAACTGGGAATTTGATAGAGATGGTGTTAAATCTTAAAGATCGATTGGAGAGGATTGTCATCTTCACAGTGTTCTCTGGTCCATGAATGAGGGATGACTTTGATATTTTTAAGGTCTTCTTTGATTTCTTTTGTTTTTTTTTAACTTTTTAATGTTTGCTTATTTTTCAGAGAGAGAGACATAGCATGAGAAAAGGAGGGACAGAGAGAGAAAGAGAGGGAGACACAGAATTGGATGCAGTGTCCAGGCTCTGAGCTGTCGGCGCAGAGCCTGTTGTGGGGCTCAAACCCATGAATCATGAGATCATGACCTGAGCTGAAGTCAGATGCTTAATTGACTGAGCCACCCAGGGACCCCAGGTCTTCTTTAATTTCTTGCAACAATGTTTTTTAATATTCAGATTATAAGATTTCATTTATTTAATTTATTCTCAGATACTTAATTTTTTGCAACTATAAATAGAATTGTTTTCTTAATTTAACTTTCAAATTGTTCATTGATAATTTATACAAATACAAGTGATTTTCATATTTTGATCTGCCCTGCAACCTTGTTGAATTCTTTTTTTGTTGTTGTTGTTCTAATAATTTTTAGTGGATTGCTTGGGCATTTCTATACAGGGTATCATCATGTCACCTGCAAATAGAAATAATTTTGCTTCTTCTTTTCCACCATTAATTCCTTCTTAATGCCTAATTGCCCTGCCTGGAATCTCCAGCACAATGTTGAGCAGCAGTGGTGAAAGCAGGCATCCTTGCCTTTATCTTGATCTTAGAGGAAGCATTCAGTATTTCACTTAAGTTGTTTCAGTTAAGTATGATATTAGTTGTGGGTTTTTCATAGATGCCCCTTAGCAAGTGGAGGAAGTTACCTTCTATTAATGGTATGTTGAAGGTTTTAATCATGAAAAGCTGTTACATTTTGTCAAATGCCTTTTTGGTGTGTAGTGAGATGACCCTGTGGGATTTGTGCTTTATTCTATGGATAAGTTACATTACAGTGATTTCCACATGTTAAACTCATATTGCATTCCTGGAATAAATCCTGTGTGGTCATGGTGTATAATCCTTCTTAAAGTTAATGAATGTGGTTTGTTAATATTTTATTGAGTATTTTGCATGTATATTCATAAGAGATACTGGTCTACGGTTTTCTTGTAGTGTCTTTGTCTAGTTTTGAGATCAGGCTTCATAGAATGAGTTGGGAAGTGATCCCTCTTCTTCTATTTTTTAAAGGGGTTTATGAATAATTGGTATTAATTTTTTTAAGTGTTTAGTTGAATTCAGCAATAAGGTCATCTGGATCTGGGCTTTTCTTTGCAAGAAGTTTTAAAATTACCAATTCATTTTTTAAAATTTGTTGTAGGTCATTAACGTTTTCTTTCTTTTTTACTCAGTGTTGGTTGTCTCTTTAGGAATTTATCTACTTGATGTAAATTATCTAATTTGTTAGCATACAGTTATTCATGGCACTTCCTTATAATCCTTTTTATTTCAATAAAATTAACAGTGATTTATCCTTTTATTCTTGACTTTAGTAATTTAAGTCTTCAGTTTTTTTTCCTGTCCAGTCTAGATAAAAGTGTGTTAATTTTGTTGGTCTTTACAAAGGAACCCTTTTTTGGTTTTACTGATTGTTTTATTCTCTATGAATTTCTGCTCCAATCTTTCTATTTCCTTCCTTCTTCTTGCCTTGGGTTTAGTTTGCTCTTTTTCCACTTTCTTAAGATGGAGGTTAATTTATAATTCATTGATTTCTTTCTCAGAATATTCTAATTTTCCTTTTTGTTTCTTCTTTGGCACATTGATTATTCAGTAGTGTTTTACTTTCCACCTATTTGTGAATTTACCAAACCCATTGCCATTAGTAATGTCTAATTTCATTCTATGTGGTTAGAGAACATGCTCTGCATTATTTCAACTTACATATAGAGAGAAGCTTCTTCTTTGGCGTAGTACATGTTCTGTCCTGGAGAATATTCCACATGGACTTGATAAAATTGTGTAGTCTTCTGAGTGAAGACTTGGATAGATGTTTATTAGGTCTAGTTCATTTATAATGTTAAAATATTAGATTTCCTTGATCTTCTGTCTGGTTGTTCTAATATTTTTGAATGTGAAATATTGAAGTGTCTAACTATTCTTACTGAATTGCCTTATTTCTTCCTTCACTTAGTTTTGCTTCACTGGAGCAAACATTGTTAGATGCGTATATTTTTTAAAATTGTTGTAAATCCCTGATTAATGCTTTTTATCACTAGAAAATGTTCCTCATTGTCTTTAGTAATATTGCTATAATTCTATTTTATCTATAGTAAATTCCAGATTTTTTTCTGTATGAATTATACAGAAATTCTTTTGAAATTCTTTTACTTTCAGTCTCTCAGCATTATTAAATGTTGTTTGTCTCCTGTTGACCATTTAGAGTTGGTTCTTACTAACCAATCTGGCAGTCTGTGCCTTTTGATTGGATTGATTAATCCATTCACATTTAATGTTAATACTGGGATAATTGTACTTTTATTTTCAGTATGTCCCATTTTGGGTGTTTTTATTTTATTTATTTTCTAAATCCAGTATAATTAATATATAGTCTTATATCACTTTCAGGTGTATAATAAAGTGATTCAACAATTCTTTACATTATTCCATGCTCTTCATGATAAGTGTACTCTTAATCCTCTTCAACTATTTTGCCTATCCTCTTACCTCCTCTTTGGAAACAGTAAGTTTCTTCTCTGTATTTAAGAGTCTAGTGTTTTTTGTCCTCCCCCCCACACACACACACACTTTTTTCCCTTAAATTCCACGTATGAGTAAAACCATAGGGTATTTATCTTTCTCTGACGGACTTATTTCACTTAACATTATACTTTCTACATTCATCCATGATGTCATAAATGGCAAAATTTCATTTTTATGGCTCAGTAATATTCCAGTGTGTGTGTGTGTGTGTGTGTGTGTGTGTGTGAGTATCCCATCTATTTTTGATCCATTCATCTATGAATGAACCCTGTGTTGCTTTCATATCTTGCCTATTGTAAACAATGCTGCAATAAACCTCTGGGTGCATATTTTCTTATATTACAGTTTTCATTGTCTTTGGGTAAATACTGAATAGAATTACTGGGTCATATAGTATTTCTATTTTTAATGTTTTGAGGTACCTCCATGCTATTTTCCACCAGTTTGCATCCTACCGACAGTGCATGAGAGTTCCATTTTCTCCACATCCTCACCAACGCTTGTTCCTTGTCTTCTTCAATTTACCCATTCTGACAGCTGTGAGGTGATAGGTCATTGTGGTTTTGATTTGCATTTCTCTGATTATTAGAAATTTTGACTATCTTTTCATGTGTTGGTCATTTTTATGTTTATGGAATAATGTCTGTTTATGTCTTCTGTCCATTGTTTAATTGGATTATTTGGGTTTTGGGGTGTCGAGTTGTAGGAGTTCTTTATATATCTTGGATATTTATCCCTTATCACATATATCATTTGCAGATATCTTCTCGCATTCAGTAGGTTGTCTTTTAGTTTTGTTGACTGTTTCCTTTCTTGTGCAAAACCTTTTTATTTTGATATAGTGCTATCAGTTGTTTTTTTGTTTTGTTTGCTTTTGTTTCCCTTGTCTTAGGAAAGAAACACTTCTAGAAAAATAGTGATATGGCCAATGGCAGAAAAAATTACTGTCTGTGTTCTCTTCTAGCATTTTTATGGTTTCAGGTCTCACATTTATGTCTTTAATCCATTCTGAGTTTCTTTTTGTGTATGGTGTTAGAAAGTGGTCTAGTTTCCTTCTTTTGCATGTAGCCGTCCAGATTTTTCAACACCCTTTGTTGAAGAGACCTTGCATATTTCCATTGCATATTCTTGCCTCTTTTGCCATCTATTAATTGACCGTATAATTGTGGGTTTATTTCTGGGGTCTCTATCCTATTCCATTGACATATGTGTCTATTTTTGTGTCCATACCATACTGCTATGATTATTATAGCTTTGTAGTATATCTAGAAATCTGGGATTGTGATACTTCCAGTTTTGTTCTTTTTCAAGATTGCTTTGGTTATTCAGGGTCATGGTAGCTATACTTGTGGTGAACATAGCATAATATGTAAACTTACAAAGTCATTAAGTTGTATATTTGAATTATTCAGAATAATTCAGGATTATTCTAGTTCTGTGGAAAAATGCTGTTGGTGTTTTGATAAGAATTTCATTAAATCTGTAGATTGCTTTGGGGTTGTAGAAACATTTTATCAATATTCCCCCAATCCATGAGAACGGACTGTATTTCCATTTATTTGTGTCATCTTCAGTTTTTTTCATCAGTGTTTCATAGTTTTTAGAGCACAAGACTTTCGCATCCTTAGATAACTTTATTCCTTGAAACATTATTTTTTGGTGTAATTGTAAACAAAATGGTTTTCTAAGTTTCTCTTTCTGCTACTTCATTATTAGTGTATTGAAATGCAGCCGATTTCTGTATATTAATTTTGTATCCTGATAGTTTACTGAACTAATTTGTCAGTTTTAGTAATTTTTGGTAGAGTCTTGGATTTTCTATGTGTACTGTTATGCCTTTTGCAAATAGTGAAAGTTTTACTTCTTCCTTACCAATTTGAATGCCTTTTATTTATTTTTGTTGTCTGATTGCTTTAGCTAGGATTTCCAGTACTATGTTGAATGAAAATGGAGACAAAAATCTATGATAAAAACAGAGAGGGAGGCAAACCATATGAGTCTCTTTAAAAAAATTTTTTTTATGTTTTCTTTCTTTATTTTTGAGAGACAGCACGAGGAAGAGAGTGGGAAAGAGAGGGAGAACAGAATCTGAAGCAGGCTTCAGGCTCTGCACTGTCAGCACAGAGCCCTATGTGGGGCTTGAACTCAGGAACCATGAGATCATGACCTGAGCCGAAGTTGTATGCCTAAACAACTGAGCCACTCAGGTGACCCCATAAGAGACTTTTAAATACAGAGAATAAACTGAGGGTTGCTGGACCACGGTTGGATCAGGGAAATGGGCTAAATGGGTGATGGGTATTAAGGAGGGCACTTGTTGGGATGATCACTAGGTGTTATATGCAGAGTGATGAATCACTAAATTCTATTCCTGAAACCATAAGTACGCTGTGTTAATTAACTTGGATTTAAATTTTTAAAACTGTTAAAATTATTTTTTTAAAAAGAATGTCAAAATTGCTCAGATATTTTGAATAAAAACAAAGATGTTATTTAAAAATTAAGAATAAAACATAATTACACCACTAAGAAAAGTGGTTAGAGTAGACATCTTTGCCTTATTCCTGATATTAGTAGAAAACCTCTCAGCTTTTCACCATTGAGAATGGTAGCTGTGGGCTTTTATTACATGGGCTTTATTACGTTAAGGTATGTTCCCTCTAAACCTACTTGGCTGAGAGTTTTTATCATGAATGGATGTTGTACTTTGTCTAAAGCTTTTTCCACATCTATTGAGATGATTGTATTTTTTTGAGTATATTTGACACAATGTTACATTAGTTTCAGGTGTACAACTTAATGATTTGACACATGTATACAGTATGTTATGTTCACCACAAGTATACCTACCATCTGTCCCATTTACATCGCTGTTACAATATCATTGATTGTGTTCCTTATGCTCTACCTTTTTATCGCTATGACTTATTCCATTACTGGAGGCCTGTATCTCCCTCTCTCCTTTCCATTTTGCCCAACTCCAACCCCTGTGCCCTCTTAGCAACTACCAATTCTCTGTATTTATAGTTCTGATTCTTACTTTTTTTTTTTTAGATTCCATTTATGAGTGGAATCATAAGGTATTTGTCTTTCACAGTCGGACTTATTTCACTTACCTGAAACCCTATAGGTCCATCCATGTTGCCTCAAATGGCACAATATCCTTTTTTATGGCTATGCAATATTCTATTGTGTATATATACCAAAATTTCGTTATCCATTTGTCTATTAACAGACACTTACATTGCTTCCATGTCTTAGCTATTGTAAATAATGCCGCAATAAACATAGGGGTTCATATATCTTTTTAAGTGTTTTCGTTTTTCCTGAGTAAATACCCTGTAGTGGAATTTTTGGACTATATGGTATTTTTTTTTTATGAGGAACCTCCATACTGTTTTTCACAGGGACTATACCAATTTGCATTCTCACCAACAGTATGCAAGTGTTCCTTTTTCTCTACATCCTTGCCAACACTTGTTATTTCTTATGTTCTTGATTTTTTCCCCATTTTAACAGGTATGAGGTGATATCTCATTGTGGCTTTCATTTGTTTCCCTCATGATTAGTGATTTTGAGCATCTTTTCATGTGTCAGTTGGCAATCTGTATGTCCTCTTTGGAAAAACTGCCTATTAAGGTCCTTGCCCATTTTTAATTGGATTGTTTGGGGTTTTTTTTGGTGTTGAGTAGTATGAATTCTTTATGTATTTTGGATATTAATTCCTTATTGGATATATCACTTGCCAAATATATTCTCTCATTCAGTAAATTGTCTTTTTTGTTTTGTTGATGGTGTTCTTTGCTATGCAAAAAAAAAAAAAAAAAAAAAGTGTCAATGTAGTCCCAGTACTTTATTTTTACTTTTGTTTCCCTTGCCTTAGGAGACCTATCCAGAAATAAGTTGCTTTGGCTGATGTCAGAGAAATGACTGCCTGTTTTCTCGTGTAGGATTTTTATGGTTTCAGGTCTCATTTTCAGATCTCTAATCCATTGTGAGTTTATTTTTGTGTGTGGTGTTGGAAAGCAGTCCCTTTTCATTCTTTTACATCTAGCTGTCCTGTTTGCCCAGCACCATTTATTGAAAAGGCTGTGTTTTCCCCTGTTGGATATTCTTTTCTCCTTTGTCATAGATTGATTGACCATATGTATATGTGGGTTTATTTCTGGAGTCACTATCCTGTTTTGTTAATCTATGTGTTTTTTATGTGCTAGTACCATACTCTTTTGATTACTACAGCTCTGTAATATATCTAGAAGTCTGGGATTGTGATACTCCAGCTTTGTTCTTTGTCAAGGTTGCTTTGGCTATTCAGGGTCTTCTGTGATTCCATACAAATTTTAGTTTTATTCTAGTTTTGCCATAAATGCTATTGGTGTCTTGGCAGAGATTGCATTGAAATTGTAGATTGCCCTGGGTGATATAGACATCTGATAATATTCTTCCAGTTCATGAGGATGGACTATCTCCATTTGTCTGTGTCATCTTCAAATTCTTTCATCAGTGTGTTATATTTTTCAGAGTACAGGTCTTTCACCTCTTTGGTTAAATTTATTCTTAAATGCTTTAGTCTTTCTGATGCAATTGTAAATGGCATTGTTTTTTAAATTTCTCTTTCCTGTTACTTTGTTGTAGTGTATAAAGACACTGCCAACTTCTGAATTTACATGCCCCTTGACTGCATTCATTGCTTCTAGTAGTTTTTTGGTGGAATCTAGGATTTTCTATACATAGCATCATGTCATCTGTGAATAGTGACAGTTTAACTTCTTTACCAATATGGATGCCTCTTATTTTTTTTTCTTCTCTGATTGCTTTGGCTAGGATTTTTAGTACTTTGTTGAATAAAAGTGAAGACAGTTGACATGCTGTCTTGCTTCTGACCTTAGAGGGAAAACTCTGTTTTTCACTGCTTAGGATAATGTTAGCCACGAGTTTTTCATATATGATCTTTATTATGTTGAAGTATGTTCCATCTATCCCCACTTTGTTAAGAGTTTTTATAATGAAAGGATATTGAATCTTGTGAAATGCTTTTTCTGCATCTGTTGAGATGATTGTATGATTTTTGTCCATTTTGTTAATGGGGTACATGATGATTGATTTGCAGACTTTGAATCATCCTAGCATCCCAGGAATAAATCCCACCTGATCATGGTGAATGATCTTTTTAATGTATTGTTATATGTAGTTTGCTAATATTTTGTTGAGGATTTTTGCATCTATATTCATCAGGGATATCGGCCTGTAGTTCTCTTTTTTTGTGGTGTCTTGTCTGACTTTGTATTAGGGTAATGCTGGCCCTGTAGAAACTATTTGGAAACTTTCCTTCCTCTCCAATTTTTGGAATAGTTTGAAGAGAATAGGTATTAATTCTTCTATAAATGTCTACTAGAACTCATTTGTGAATCCATCGGGTCCTGGACTTTTATTTGGCGGGGGGTTGATTATTTAATTTCATTACTTATCAGTCTAGTCAAATTTTTTATTTCTTCATGGTTCAGTTTGTTGAAGACTGGGTATTTCTAGGAATTTATACATTTCTTCCAGGTTGTCCAGTTTGTTGGCATATAATTTTTCATAATATTCTCTTATAATCCTTTGTATTTCTGTGGTGTTGATTGTTAATAGTCTTCTTTAATTGCAGATATTGTTTATTTGAGATCTCTTTCTCTCTCTCTCTCTCTCTCTCTCTCTCTCTCTCTTTTATGAGTCTGGCTCAAGGCTTATCAATTTGGTTGATCTTTTCAAAGAACCAGATCATGGTTTCAATGATCTGTTCAATTTTTTTAGTTTCTATTTCACTTATTTCTGCTCTAATCTTCATTATTCCTTTCTTCTACTGGTTTGGGGTTTTGTTTTTCTTTTTGTAGTTCTTTTAAGAGCTAGGTTAAGTTGTTTGGGATTTTTGTTGTTGAAGTAGGCCTGTATTGCTATAATCCCTCTTAGAACAGCTTTTGCTGCATCTAAAAGATTTTGAACCATTGTATTTTCATTTTCACCTGTCTTCATGTATTTTTTCTCTCTTCTTTTGTGTCTTGGTTGACCCATTTAATGTTTAGTAGCATGTTATTTAACCTCCATGGATTTGTATTCCTTCCAGATTTTTTCTTATGGTTTATTTCTAGGTTGACTTGTGGCCTAGTGTAATCTATTCTAGAGAATTTTTCATGTGCACTTGAAAGAATGTGCATTCTGCTAGTTTTGGATGGAATGTTGTGAATATATTTGTTATATTCATCTAGTCTAATGTGTCATTCAAAGCAACTGTTTTGTGTTCATTTTCTGTTTGGATGATCTGTCCATTGCTATAGGTGGGGTGTTAAAGATTTACTATTATTGTAATACTATTGTATTACTATTGATTTCTTTCTGCATATTTGTTAATAACTGCTTTATGTATTTGGGTGTTGCCATGTTGAGTGTATAAATATTTATAATATTTACAATATTCTTGTTGGATTATTCCCTTTTTGATTATGTGGGGCTCTTCTTTGTCTCTTGTTACAGTTTGTTTTAAAGTCTATTTTATACAATATAAGTATTACTACCCAGCTTTCCTTTCATTTCTCTTTGCACAGTAAATGTTCTTCCATCCCTTTACTTTCAATTTGCACGTGTCTTCAGGTCTGAAATTAGTGTCTTGTAAGCAGCATATAGATGGGTCTTACTTTTTTATCCATTCATTCATCCTATATCTTTTGATTGGAGCATTTAGTTCATTTACATTCAAAATAATTGGTAGGTGTGTATTTATTGACATTTTGTTACTTGTTTTATGGTTGTATTTGTAGTTCTTCTCTGTTGCTTTCTTCTCTTGCTCTTGTGGTTTGATGGCTTTCTTTAGTAATATGCTTGGACTACTTTCTCTTTAGTTTTTGTAGATCTATTACAGGTTTTTGACTTGTGCTTTCCATTAGGTTTATATATAATTTCTTATGCATACAGTCTATACTAAGATTATGGTCACTTACATTTGAATCTATTCTAAAAGCAGTAAACTTTTGCTACCCCCTACACCTTTTAGGTATACGATATCATCTTTTACATCGTTTTATTTCATGAACCCATGACTTATTTTTTATAGATATACTGGATTTTACTACTTTTGTGCTTTAACCTCCATACTGGTTTTGTAAGTGATTAATAATTTTATTATGTTTATATGTGCCTGTGAATTTTTTTTCCTTTCCTATTTTTCTTACTCATGCTTGTGGTCTTTCCTTTGCTTTTTTTTTTTTCAATGTTTATTTATTTATTCATTTTTGAGAGAGAGCAAAAGAAAGCATGTGCATGTGAGTGGGAGAGGGGCAGAGAGAGGCAGGGGGAGGGAGACAGAGAATCCTAACCAGGGTCCACACTGCCAACACAGAGCCTGATGTGGGGCTCAAACCCACAAACCATGAGATCATGACCTGAGCTGAAATCAAGAGTTGGATGCTCAACCTACTGAACCACCAGGCACCCCTCATCTTTGTTTTTCATTCAGAGAACCTGTTTTAATATTTTTTGTAAGACTGGTTTAGTGGTGATGAATTCCTTTAACTTTTGTTTGGGAAACTCATTATCTCTTCTTCTATTCTAAATGATAACTTTGCCGGATAGAGTGTTCTTGTTTGCAGGATTTTTCCTTTCAGCACTTTGAGGATATCATGCCACTCCCTTCTAGTCTAAAAGTTTCTGCTGAAAAATGAGCTAATAGCTTTGTGAGGTTTTCCTCGTATATGTTTTCTTTTCTCTCGTGGCTTTTAAAATTCACTTTATTATGCCTTTTCACCATTTTAATTACTATGTCTGGGTGTGGACCTCGTTGGTCTGATTTTGTTGGGGCTCTCTGTGGCTTCTGGATCTGAATGTCTATTTCCTTCCCTAGAGTTAGGGAGTTTTCGGCTATTATTTTTTCATATAAATGTTTTGTCCCCTTTTCTCTGTCTTTTCTTTTTGGGTTCCCAATAATGCAAATGTTAGTATTCTCAATGGTGTCATCGAGTTCCCTTAACTTATTCTCCTATATTATTGTTCTTTTTGTTGTTCAGCCTGGTTGTTTCCATTACTCTATCTTCCAGTTCACTGATAAATTCTTCTCCTGCCTCTAGTCTGTTTATTACTTCTAATGTATTTTTAATTTCAGTTATTGAGCTCATGTATGATTGGTTCTTTTTGATATTTTCTATCTCGTTGTTGAAGATCTCACTGAAATTCTACTTTTATTTTTTAAAAATGTTTATTTATCTCGAGAGATAGAGAGCAGGGGAGGAGCAGAGAGAGGGGGAGAGGGAGGGAGGGAGGGAGGGAGAGAGAGAGAGAGAGAGAGAGAGAGAGAGAGAGAATCCCAAGCAGGATCCATGCTGCCAGCACAGAGCCTGATGCAGGGCTCAATCACACAAACTGTGAGATCATGACCAGGGCTGAAATCAAAAGTCAGATGCTTGACTGATCCACACAGGCACCCCAAGATTCCACTCTTTTTTCAAGTCCAATGGGTATCTTTATGACCATTATTTTAACTTCTCTATCAATTATATTACTTACCTCTATTCTGTTTGGCTCTCTTGGTTTGATTTTGTCCTGTTCTTTCATTTGGGACATACTCCTCTGTCCCTTCATTGTATCTAACTATTGGTGTCTATTTGTTAGGAAAGTCTGCTATATCTCCTGCTGTTAAAGTAGTGGCCTTATGCAGAAGAGGTCCTCTGGTTCCCCTGCAGTGCACTGTCCCCTGTTCCCCACAATGTGTTGCTTTAGAGGTGTCTCCTATGTGCGTTCTGTGTGCCCTCCTGTTGAGGCTGAGCTGCTTTTTCCTTCAAACCAGCCATCTGCAATGACTTGCTTTGATTGTTGTGGGCAGGGTTTTGTTCTGTGCTAAGGGGCCAGTATAAGGCTGCTTTGGGCTTGAGTTTGGTCAGACCTGGTGTTTGCCAGAACTGCAGTCGCACAAAACTGCAGAGTTCTTTCCCTGAATTATCCCCTAAGATGCTTTTGTCAGTGGGCAGGGCCTGAAATCAGACTCCATGTCTGCCTGCATTCTATCTGTTGAGGTTGCAGTGACCCCAAATTACCAGGCTGTCTCTTTGTGCTGCCTCTTTTACAGTGTTTGTTGACGAGTGGGGCTTGTAGTCAGACCAGATAACTGCCCCTGGCCCACTGCTGTGGCTCCAATTAAACTTGAGTACAGTTATCATCCCCGGGAGAGGGTAGGAACCACTTGGGAGTGGTGGTGGCCATTGCTTGCACATTGCCATACTTGTGACATCAATTTGGAATGATCCCTGCCAAGTGCAGCCGATTGGGTGGGGCGAATCCACAGGAGTGTGGGTTGGGGTTCATTAGCAATGTACCCACTGGTCTGCTTGTTGGAAGGGAACGAGCGCCACTTTTGCAGAATTCCTGCTGAATGGGGCAGGTTTGATGGGGTAGATTCACAAGAGAATGTGCAGGTGGGGTGAATTATTATCAAGCCAGGTGGACGTTATTTGCACTGGTTCCCTTAGGTGTGCATATGTTGAGGCTTGTGGGTAGGAAAAAGAAATCATGCCAGTTAGCTCTTTGGTTTTTTGGAGAAATTTCCTACAGATTTCCTGCCCTTCCTGTATCCATTCTGACATTAGTAAATAAATCCCCTTTCTGTATACCCCAGGCATTTTCCAAACTGATGGTTCCGTGCTGTATCTATGTGTGGTTGTTTGTTATACTGTCTTTTTAAGGGTAGGGCCTCTGTTTCCTATCTCCTTCCAGTTCTCCCAGAGCAAAACCCACTGACTTATAAAATTCCTAGTGTTAAACCCCAGTAATTATAAAAACTTACAAAGTTAAGCTTTCTGCTTTTCATAGCGAAATGTTATGGGGATTTATCTTCCTAGTGTACCGCCCTTGTGCCTGGGGTGCCTGATGTGGGGTCTCTTCCTTTCCCTTCTCCATACTTTCAATGTCTCTTTTGTGGTTAGTCTTAAAGGTTAATTTGGTTCCCAAATGGGTCTCTGCCCTTTCTACAGTTTTTCTATGTGGCCTCTAATCCATAAATAGCTGTGGAGAGTCTCTTCTGCCAGTATTCAAGATATTTATGGGTTTATGATGTGGGTGTTACCTAGGCATATCCATGGAATGAGTTCAGCTCAGGATTTTCCTCCTCTGCCATCTACTCTTGTCCCATTTTTTTTTTATTCCTTTGTTCCTTCTTTACTGCTTTCTTTTGCATTAAATGAACATTTCCTGCGGCAACTCTTAATTACTTTAGTAATATTTTTACTATTTAAAAATTTTTAATGGTTGTTCTTGCAATTACCATATATAGTAGATTCTGGTGACGTGTGGTGGTTATGTTCCACAGTTACTCTTTGAACGCACATGGGCTTGCTCATGCACACATGCACGTACATGTATGTGTGTCAAGTCAAATTACCGAGTCACTTATTTTCAACCTGATGAATTCCCCTTACTATTTCTTTTAAGGAAGGTCTGTTAGCATTGGATTCTCTCCATTTTTATTTCTCTGGGAATGTCTTTTATTTCTTAACCTTCAATTTTGAAATACTGTTTTGCTGGATAAAAGATTCTGGCTGATGAGTTTTGTTGTTTTTCTTTTTCCCCTCCTTAAAATATGTCATTTAAATATGTCATTCTACTCCCTTCTTGCTCCATTTTTTCTGATGAGAAATCAGCTGTTAATCTTGTGTGAGTACTTTGCACATGACTAGGCATTTTTCTCTTTCTGTTTTCCAGATTTTCAGTTTGTCTTTCAACATTTTTTACTATTATGTGTCTAGATGTCGCTCTCTCTATGCTATCATATTTGGAATGGGTTGAGTTCCTGGATGTATGGATGAGTGCTTTTAATCAAATTTGAGAAACTTTCAGCCATTATTTTTTTCAAATATTTTTTTCTATTTTTTCCTCCCTCTCCTCTTCTATGGTTCTTTTATTATATGTATGTTGATGTGCTTAAGTTGTACCACACATCCCTATGATGTGTTTATATTTTTTATTTTTCCTCTCTATTCTTCAGAATGTATAATCTGTATCAATTTATCTTCAAATAAGCTCATATGCCCACTCAAATATATTGAGCCCCACTAGTGAACCTTTCAGTTTTTATCCTTTGCAACTCTAAAATTATCTTTTGGTTTTTTTTTTAACTAATTTCTCTGAATTGGTGATCTCTCTTTGTTGAGATTCTGTCAGAATACCTTTCTTTATCTTTTTAAACAAAATTGCCCTTAATTCCTTAAACATATTGATAGTTGTTGTTTTGAAGTTTTGTCTACTAGATCTGACACCTTGACCCTCTCTTAGGCAGTTTGTGTTGCTTGTTTTTTTTTCCCAGTCATACTTCCCTGTTTCTTTGTATGCCTCATATTTTTTTGTTGAAAACTGGACATTTCAGATAACATATTGCAGTAACTCTATGTGCTAATCTACCCCTAAGAATCTTGATGATGTTGTCTGCTTGTTTATTGGTTTAGTGACTTGGTTGGACACTTTAGTAAAGTCAATTTCTTCTGGGGTATGCAGACCCTGCTGCTACTCCTCAGAAAGTGTAACCTTGGGCATTGATGCAACCACCCTGAGATGACCATAGTTCTATCATGGTTCTCTTTGTCTCTTATGCTGATCTCTCTGTTAAGCTGTCTTGATCTGTTGGCATAACATCCATCTGCTTATCCAAAGCTTGAAGTGTCCCATGATGAAACCAAGTCAGTAATCTGAGGGGCCCTAGAAATTGTCCAAAGATTTGGAGAATATTGTGACAAACTGTAACATTTTGGGTCATCTGGTATAAGTAGGTGTGAATCTATCCTGTGTTGGTAGATTGCTCCATATCTCATTGAATTAGTCTCTTAGTCTTGAGAATAAGTCAATTCAGTTAGAGGGTTGTATCTTATTTCAGGAGGTGGTGACCTCACCTAAGTTAGGTCTATATGGTGCAAGTGTTTGCATCTGGTATTTAATAAGTAGGGAGAAAAAATAATTATTTCTTCTTTGTTCATCAAGGTATACTTTACCAGATTGCAGGAAGTCACAGTTAGCGTAAGAGAAAATTTCATTAAATCTGAAGAACAAAAGATTAAAGAACCAGCAATGTCTCAAACAAAAGTCATGAAAAATTATAATCATCCTCATCTGTTCACCCAGTCCTATGTAACTAATTATTGATCTTTTGTTAGTTTTATGAACCCACTTTTTCCTTAGAGTTCTGAATCTTTACCCAGTTCAGTGTTATGACCTCCAAGTTATCAGAAATCTGTACTTGTTAGAGAACCTCTTTGAATTTCTTTGAAGATGAAGCACTTTTGCAAAAGCAGCAGAGTAAAACAATAACTGTTTATAAATGACAAAAGATATAAAATATATAAAAAATGTCAAGATCTGAGGAGAGTTCATTATAATGCAATTAACAAAGAAATATAGTTATTTCTGTGACCTACAACTTAAGATGACAAGTGGAATTATGACTGATAACATTACACATCTGATTTTTAGGAATTTGATACATTTTCTGGAACACTTAAGTTAATAACATATATCCAGGGGCACCTGGGTTGCTTAGTCTGTTAAACCTCCAACTCTTGAATTCAGCTCAGGTCATGATCTTATAGTCATGAGATCAAGCCCTGTGTAGGGCTTTGCACTGAGTGTGGAGCCTACTTGAGATTCTCTCTCTCCCTCTCACTGTCCCCTCCCCTGCTCATGCTTGTTCACTATCTCTCAAAAAAAAAATTTTTTTTTAATATTTGGGTTTCTGTATTTGTGATTTTTAGAACACTTAATTCTTATGTGCTTATTTTTAAGCTAATTAAATAAAGCTCTTTTAGAAGTTAATTTTGGCAATTCAATCTAGAGGGAGAAAAATTGCACACATCTGCAACATACATGTATAGACACATACAAACAAATTCAAACGGAAACCTTATAGCTTTCATTCTAAAATTTTACCCATGAGTCAGCGCAATATAAAACTCACTGGTTCATAAATAACAGCTGAATCCAAATGCTCTCTGGCAGAGGAAAAAATAAAGATTACCCACTCCAGTAGCTAAAGCTTTTTACTTTAAAAATTTGTATTTGTCCTTGACAAGTAATCTTGAGGCTACGGACTAGATTTTGGGCAAAAGAGCTTTTTTAGCAGTTTATATTTTTAAAAGGCCTCTTTCTGTTTTGGGTTTTTTGTGGGGTTTTTTTTTTTCCCCTTCTCATTTTTTTCCTTCATAAGCGATTGTGAGCAGAGTTTTAGTTATCTCCTGGGGTGTTTACATTTCAAAGCGTGGTAAGATTTACATCTTCAAGGGACAGAGAAAGAAAATGCAAATTTTATCCTAGGAGGTTTAGTACATTTTGGGTTATTTTGGCAGCCCCAATTAAAATGTAGTTAGTGCCATCCTGTAATTAGGGGGAGTCCCATGTGAAGAATAATTCTCTGGACTCAGGATCAAATGGGGCATCTTCAGGGTGAAAAACAAAGAGGGGTCATTTGGGTCACTATTTGGGGAAATGATAAAATCCATTGGACCATGTCAATTTTGTGCAGCTTCACTTTAATGCTTCCTATTCACTGCAAGCCTTGTTTGTTGATGACTGTGATGGAAGGGTGGGCTTGGGGCCAGGTAATAAATATCCAAGTGAGGAGTGGGGGCACTCTGGTTTGAGTATCAGTGGCTCTGGAGGGCTTTGCCTTCCTTTTTTCCCCTTTCCCTCAGCAGGTGCCTCACTAACCCTGTCAGCTTTTCCCTTGAACAGAAATGCCTCATGAGACATGCTGCTCACTTCTGTTCCAGTCAGGGGAAAGCCAGAGTCTTGGAATTCTGCGGTATCTTGGAGGAAATAAGCATCAAGCCCAGATTGATCTTTAAGAAGGTTTTAGACTGTAGGGTCTTTAGAGGTACTGTCCAGGTAATACATTTTGTCAGCTGTAAGTAAAAATTTCTGTTCCAAAAGAGAAAATCCACAATAGCCAATTAGCTCCCCTCTCTGCTTCATGCTGCATAAAATCTTTAAGAAAGGTATAAATTTCAGTTAAGGCAGAGTTTTTGATCTCCGTTTCTATTTCTTGTTTTTATCCTGTTACCTTAATCTTACATGTTGTTACCAGAAATTTTTGGATAATGTCACTGTGGCCCTTCCTTATAGGTGGCTGCTTTCCTTTCCAGCATGTCCCAAGAGATCTCTCTGGAATTCTGTCTCCACTAGCATGATACGCACAGTGTATTAAAGAACCCAGGCTTGGGGTGCCTGGGTGGGTCAGTCGGTAAGCCTCCGACTTCAGCTCAGGTCATGATCTCCCAGCCCGTGAGTTTGAGCCCCGGGTTAGGCTCTGTTCTGACAGCTCAGAGCCTGGAGCCTGCTTTGGATTCTGTGTCTGTCTCTCTCTCTCTCTGCCCCTAACCCACTTGCATTCTGCAAAAATAAATAAATATTTTTTTTAAAAATTTTTAAAACACTATAGAGCCCAGGTCTCTATAGTGTAAATATTACAGTTTTGGCATGTTAGTATATAGCACTGAGTAATATCCAGGAAGCAATCATGGGATTTTTGCATTTATCAGAAAGCTGGCATACTTACTCATGATTTTTAGGAGGCATTGGCACCAGATGTTCAGGACATTTATATTTGTCCATTAATTTTTTAGCAGTATCACACCAGGGATTTGGACCCATAATATCCAGGTGGATCAGTAGATGAAGAGAATAGTAGTGAGTGAAATAGTGACAGAGACCATAATCCTCTGTTTTATTTTCCCTCTGGTGCCGCCATTCGTTTCTGGTTGCAAGGCTATTTCACTCTTGTGCTAGGACACCCAGTCCAAGCATGACCCACTGACTCAGTGGCCGCAGGTGGAGGTCTCCTGTCCTCCTCACCCACAGGAATGTTTTCTTTATGGCTTTAGCCCAGAGCCTCTTCTGAGGCAGTCACAATAGCCTTGCAATCCACATATCCTCTTTATCTATCCTTGGCCTTGAGGCATGGAGGAGGCTTACACACATTAAAAGTCAACTAAGGCCTTTATAATTAGTGGCATGATAGTTTCATTAGACTGTGTGGCCTTGATCACCCTGCTCAGGGGAGATGTTGAATTATTATGGCAGCTGTGACCTTTGGGTTGGATATAGCAGGCAGTACACTACAGAGGTTGCATGCGAATCATCCCCAGCAAGTAGTGGCAACTTTCCAGATGGTAGTACCCACCTGGGCTAGGTGGCTAGTCAAGCAAGTTACAGGTATAGGGCATTCCCCTTAGTTAATCCCAATTGTTTCACTCCAGTATCAGCCTACCAATAACCAATGTTGGTGTTCAACCGGCCCTTGTGGTTCTTATTACGATTGTAAAACCCCCTTTAGCAGTAACCATCAGGAAGCCTTGAAAAAAATAAAGGTTGATTATGTATAGAATCTGGACATTATACAGCACACCTCAGCCACCCAGTGAGATCGTGGGAAGTGGGGAGAGAGAGATGGGATCTGGGGTTCTGCTTTTATTGGGGGAGAGGGTAGGGACCTAAGGTTTCACAGGCTCACTCTTCATTGGTGAATTTAAAATATAAGAATGAGAATGTAAAGTGTGTGAAGAGAAAAAACAAGTGGCCCAAATGGTCAGTTACTGAAATGAAGCAAGATCTCTAAAACTAAGAAGGCTCAGTGGGGGAAGTTGGCCTGATTTTTTATCTGGTTGTGTGGCTGCCAATATGTTTATTAGAGACAACCATCTCTGAAGTGGGTGTCTCGGCAATCAAAGCTTAAATCAGGCACTTGTGTTACAACCAAACACTCAGGGTTTACACTATGAAATGGGTATGTGATATGTGTATGGATGTGTTTTAGGTATATCTTCTCTATAGGTATGCATATCGTGAATGAGGAATGGTGCTTGTTTTTCCTTTAGTAATTTGGTCCCTCATGATAGAACAAGAATTCAGCTCACACAAAGACTATAAATATAAGAAAAACACAAGTATATTGAGAGCTCTCCATGATGAGCTGATACTCCAGCTACCATGAGTTTATCCCATGCATATGGTAACAAGCTAGAGTGATATTTGGGTCTCTAGGACCTCTTTAGAAATTATTTGGCAAGTATGCCTGATTTTTGAGATCAAGAAACTCAAATTCAAAGTGGTTTTATGATTAAAGACGACATAGCTGATTAAACAATGCACTTAGGACAGAAATAATCAATTATTTTTAGGCGGGAAATTTTCCCATCCCCAAATTAAGGGTAATTGTGGAGCTATGGGACTTTCACTATAAAGGAAATCCTGATACAGGCTGCAGGTGAGAAAGGAATGTTGTCAACCTGAAGATGCTGTGTATCAGGAAGAAGATCTTGTAAAGAGGAAGGCACCTGCTACCAGGCAAAACAGATGTTTCAGTTTCAAAAAAAAGCAAACTGTCAGGGCCTTACTGAGAGGGGGCCAGTTCTGAGGTCTAGAGCACAACACAGATCATAAAGAAGGAGATAGGGCCAATGGGAAGAATGGTATTGTTGTGTGAAGGTGGGGAATGCGTCTTGAGAATCTGGAAAATGTGCATTCGGGCCAAATAAGATGGACCGCTGGGTGGTTTTCCATAAGATGCTGGAGAGTGTGCAACAAGCAGAGAAATCAGAATCAGAAAGCTAGAAGTTCAATTCTTGATTCTGCCACTAGCTCCGTCTCTTTCCTGGCGAAAGGAGAATAATAATAACTGCACAGGAGTTTGTCATGAAGATACAGGTTTTAGTGCAGGTAAAGGCCCTTGTGCATTGTTAACGTCGGACAAATGGTAGCTTCAGTTATTCAGGCCATGGAGGAGAGAACAGTTGCAAGAGGGAGTTTCTAACTTTGATACTCTCAGCTCTCCTGTGAGTCCCTGGACTCTGACCTTGACTTTATCTCCATGTTTGCCACCTACACACTCTGCCTTTCTGATTCCAGATTTTAAATTATTTTTAATAGGTTGAATTATCTCCCACCTACACAGACTCCAACAGTCTGTTCTGGCTCTCCATGTCCCGTCCTACCACACAATGTTAACTATGTGGGCTTCAGAGATGTTGTCGGAATATCTTAAAAGGTACAAGTCTCTTTGCATGCTTTGAGATCTTCAGACTTTTCAAACTCCTTCATGTTTAAAATTGATAAATTAAATACTGATACAACCCTTAGTAAAGCATGACTACCAATGGGGTAAAAATCATCAACCAGGTTCATAAATCTTTAAAAATTCGGACAAGCTTAGGGCATACCTTTTCATTAACAGATCATCAAAGTGAAATCAGCTTACAACCACAATATTCTAATTGAAGATATTTGGGGTGGGGGGAATCAGCGTTTAAAACTCTTTAGCATATAACTGGATAAGAAAATATTTTTGTGAATAGCCAGCATTTAAAAAAAATTTTTTTTAGGGTTTATTTTTGAGAGAGACAGAGTGTGAGGGGGTGGGGAGGGGCAGAGAGAGAAGGAGACACAGAATCTAGAGCAGGCCCCAGGCTCTGAGCTGTGAGCACAGAGCCCGACGTGGGACTCAAACTCATGAACTGTGAAATCATGACTTGAGCCAAAGTTGGACCCTCAACCGACTGAGCCACTCAGGCGCCCCACTGACATTTTCTAATTTATCTTAAATAGGTACTATGTTCTGTATTTTACCAAGATAATAGCATTATCATAAAAAAAAAAAGTAGGAAGAGTATGGCAAACCTATTTTACATGTCTATAATAAAACTCTGTTTTTATTGGAAAATGAGTATATAAGATAATTTATAATACCATGTGTTTAAGTATGTACAAACTTCTATGTATGTCCTGTAAGGAATCTGTACCTTTTAAGGAGTCCCTTTCCATCATGGTGTGCAAATGCGTCTGACAGCTAGTGTGGAAAATGATACTCTGCCCAGGTTTTTTTTAAGTCAGTTTATTGAGGTACAACTTATATATAGTAAAATTCAACATTTTTAGTATATAGTTCTGAGTTTTGACAGGATGTGACCATTACCTCGATCAAGATACAGAACAGTTCCATTACCCCAGACTTTATCTCATGTTCCTTTGTGGTCAATTCATGTTGTGTTTCTATCAGTAGTTGGTTCATTTTTACTGATGAGTAGTATTTCATTATATGGATGCATCCCAGTTTGTTTACCCAGTTGAAGGACATTTGGGCTATTTCTAGTTTGGGGCACTATTGAATAAAACTTCTGCATACAAGCATGAATGGATTTTTGTGTGGACACAAGTTACCATTTCTCTTGGGTGGTTGGTGGTAAGTCTATTTTAACATTATAAGAAACTGCCAAACTGTTTTCCACAGTGTCTGCACCATTTTTGCATACTCCATCAGCAATATATGAGAGTTTCAGTTTGTCCACATTTTTGACAGTACTTGGTCCTGTCCACTTTTTTTTTTAAGACCTTCTAATGTATGTGTAGTAGTATCTGGTTATAATTTTAATTTTTATTCTCGTAATGTCCAATCTCCCTAATACAAATTGAACATCTTTTGGTATGTTCATTTGCTACCTGTATATATTCTTTGGTGAAATTAATAAACTTTTGCCCACTCCCTAACTGGATTGCTTATTTTATTGAGAAAATATGTATGAATATATATATATATGTATTCATCCCAGTCTGAGTGTGAAGGCTTGAGACCCAGAAGCACTGACATCTGGGGGTAAGAAAAAATAGGTGTCTCAGTTTAAGTAGTGAGGGCAAATTCACCCTATCTCTATCTTTGTATTCTTTCTGGCCCTCAATGGATGGGATGATGTGCATCCACACTGGTGAAGGATGAGGGTGAACTTTACTCAGTCTACCTAGGATCATAAATCTCTTTTGTAAACACCCTCATAGATACTCCCCAAATAATATTTTACCAGCTATTTGGCATTTTTTTTAGCCCAGTCAAGTTGACATATAAAATTAACCATCACAGCTACCACAGATGTAGTTCACCTCTGTGACTGTTGCTGTCGGATAATTCCGATATCCGGGTCATTTCTATTGTTTACCTGATTGTATTGTTTGTCTTGCTCTTTACCATGGATTATTTTTCCTTATATATTTGTGTGTTTCATAGTTTTTTTTTATTCATTGCCAAACATAAATTTGAAAAACTGTAGACTGAAATAAATAGTATTTATGCACAGAAAAGTTACATATCTTTTCCTAGGCCATTAGTGTGTGTGTTGGCAGAAGGGGGTTCACTCAGTTTAGTGAGGAGTTGGCTGGGTTTGGGTTTTTGTTATTGCTATGGTGACCTTGGGTTCACCATCAGCTTCAAAGTTGTCTGGAGTTGCCTGGTGCGTGGGGTGGGTATCTTTTTGTCAAAGGGTTTTCCTCGGTGTTCCTATTTCACCCTTCCTGTTACCCTACCCTGCTGGGGAGGAGTGAGATCCTCTGGTGTTCTGGCTCAACCTCAATCTTCAGGCAGGTTTTGTAGCCCTAGACTGGATGGGGGTTGGGGATGGCTTTCTTGGTGAGCCTGCCTCCTTCCCCACAGCATTAGGAAATCTCGAAAAGTATGGGTCCAGGTCGCTTTCCTGTCCCCGCCCCCACCCCCAGGAGCACACCGTTTTCTTTCTCCTGCAGTTCCCCAGCCACAGACAGTCTTCACATGTGCTCTAGAAAGGCCAAGGTTCACGGTCCTTACCCAATGGCATAAGGCCTGAGCTCTCAGTGGAGGAGGATGCAGGGGTGACTTGGTGCCTTTTCTCATCAAGAAACTTTTCTCTCCTCTAGGCCTGTACCACTGATGAGGCTTTATCCAGTCTTCTGCACTGACCCCAGTCTTTCGCATGAGTGTTTGGTGGAGACCAAGGGGAAGAGCTGCTGGTAAGTACCAATGTTCCCAATGCCTTTACTCCTAGGAGTTCTGTACTCTCACACTAGCCCACACTCGGCTTTTAGCAGTTGGCTTTTTTTAAAAATAACTAAATTCATCTTCTTCATTGTTTCCTCAAAAGTCTATGTTTGTGTCCCTTCTGCCCTTCTGTTCTGGGAAGTACTGTCTTTCCTTAGATTTTAAGTTAGATGTTTGGGCCCTATGACCCCAGTTTTCTGGTAAGTTAAGCAACAGTTATCATTTGTAGGTCATCTGGATTTTTCTTGTTCCTTTGGGAGTTATAAAGTTCCTGCTGGCTAACTACATCCTAAGCTGAAGTTAGACATCCTCTGAGGTTTATATTAAAGGATATAAAACTGTTTTAGGGAGACAAGGCCCTTGAATGAGAGAAGAAAACCCTAATTTAAAGAAAAACTCATGCTCAATGAATTGACTGGGCACTAATTGTCTACAACTAAAAGAAAGTAACTGTGTGCTGTCTTCCTTTTTGATGGAGGAATATGATGGCGTTAAGTGAGACTAAGAGAAGGTTTGCCCAGAATGTAAATTTGAACCTGAAGGCTAACTTTTAACTGAAAACAGTATATTTATCTAATAGTGCATAGTACACTATAGTAAATGCTAAGACAGGGGTTTTTAATCTTTCTTTTTTGTGTGTGCCATAGAACCCTTTCATAATCTACAAACCTTTTCTGTTATTAAATGTTACCAAATGCCTGAATTAAAATATATAGGATTATAAAGAAAACCAATTCTATGGAATTATAGTTTTAAAAGTATTTTAAAATATGTAGAAATATACATCCTTCCTATCTACCACATGAAATAAAAATATCTACCGTTAGGTCTAACAACTACTGTAATTTCAAAGGACTAGTGAGAGTAAATGATATTTCATGATATCTGCAACAATTGTGACATGATATGAAACATTTGTGATTTCTAATAATTTGAATGTTAGATATTGCTAATACTATGGTACTTTACTGTCTATTCAAATTTTTTTAAATAGTGAATTTTAGTGAGACATTGGTGAAAATAAAGACGGAATCTTTTTTCCATCTGTGTTCAATTCTCCTTTGATTCCTGTCTGTGGATCCCCCCAAGGGGAACACTGGATTAAGCAACCTCTTTGCTGAAGCAGAGAACCATCAAAAGCAATCAGAGGTAAATAAAACACTGTGTGTTAACTATACTGGAATTAAAACAAAAAGGCAATCGGAGGTAGAAGGAGGAAAGTCAGAGAAGGCTTTAGAGAGACACCAGGTAGAAATCACATCTACCAAAATATGCACTTGAGCAGGAGTGTAGCACATTCAGGGAACTCAAAGAAATTTTGTATTTTGGAACACAACTATTATTACTACTAGTTACCCTTTTTAGATGCCAAGTACTGTATTAAGTATATTAAGGGGCGCCTGGGTGGCTCAGTTGATTAAGTGACTGGCTCCTGACTTTAGCTCAAGTCATGATCTCACCATTGGTGAGACTAAGCTCCGTGTCAGGCTCCGTGCCCAGCACGTGCTGGGCATGGAGCCTGCTTGAGATTCTCTCTCTCCCTTTGCCCCTCCCCTGCCCATTTGTGCATGTATGTGCACCCTCTCTCTTTTGCTCTCTCTTGGTTAAAAAGCAAACAAACAAAAAAACCACTTTACATGTAATTAAGTCCTCAAAACATCTCTCTCAGGTAAACATACTTGATTCCCACTTTGCAGATGAGAAGACTGGGACCTAAAGGTTTTAAACAACTTTCCTATGGTGAAGTAGCTCATATGTTACAGAGCATGTATTTAAACCTACATCTCTTTCATTCAAAGGTCGGGAGGGGCTTTGGATGTGTCTTCATCTTTGTGGGAGGGAGGCATTTCAGTCTGGAAATGCTTAGGGATGACGTCTTGAAGGACTGGACATTGTATCCTGAAAACCAACTTTCCAGCTTCATCTCCTGCCTCTTCACCTTTTCCTTAATCACCCTACACCACTATCATTCCCAAACATAATTTGATTTGGCTACCTTTGTGATTTGTACAAGATTGTTTCAACACCTTGCATACCCTCTTCCAGGTTATGTTTTTGTCTCCTGGCTAACTGGAACTCAGACTTTACGGTGAGTTCTTCTCTAATCTTTTTTAATGTTTATTTATTTTTGAGAGAGAGGGAGGGAGAGAGAGAATGAGTAGGGGAGGGGCAGAGAGAAACGGAGACACAGAATCCAAAGTGTCAGTCAGCACAGAGCCTGTGTGGGGCTTGAACCCACAAACCAAGAGCTCATGACCTGAACAGAAGTCAGACACTTAACCAACTGAGCCACCCAGGTGTCCCAATGAGTTCCTGCATCAGGAGCTCACAAATGTAGAGGCTACCGGTCATTAGGAAAGCTTTCTATAGGCAGGTGGAGAAGAAAGCCATGGTAAAGGCAGCCCTAACAAGAAAAAAGAATATGATATGGAGTATGAGCAGCAAATACTAAAACATTTTTGAAGGTGTCTTCTAGGTCAGAAAAAAAAATGGGACATCAGAAGAGGAATCAAGAGGAAAATTAGATGGCTTATTATCTATATAACAAGATAATGTATTATCTATTTCTTATAGAAAAAAATAGAAGTAACATATACTGACTGAAAAGGTTACCACTTCCTTGAACAATTCTGCCTGGGGTTCAGCCTACATAATATGTTTATAATGTTTGTTTCCTTTGCATCTCTAATCTTAAAGTGTTAAATATCACACAATACTATGTTTTAAAATTCCTTTCTTCAAATACCTTTATAAATTTGAAACTTAAAAAACCAGTTAGTATTGATATGTATGCTTTATGTAAAACACTGTGATCAAAAATCCATTTATTCAACCAGTTTTTAATGAGAACCCTTAAAAATGTGCAAGGCACTATGGGACATTTAATGAGTTCCACAGCAGTGAACCTCTAAGGTCCTACACAGAGGTTGCAAATTTGCATCTCACAGTCATGTTTTATCTCCTCCATATTTTTAAGAGTATAAAAAATTAAGGAGGTTTCGCATAATTATCTGGATTTCTGGCTTTAACTGAAAAAGTAGTGACTTAGCTTGCAATCCCAAATGGAATGGGCTGGAGCCAAACCTTTTACAGACCGGATGCATGCTTTCGAGTGTACCACTGACACCATCATTCTGCCAGGATTTGGGAGTCCCAAAATGCAGAGTCATTTTCCAACCTGCCCTCTCTCTCTCATTCTTTGTATTCAATGAGTCCACAAGTTGATTTTGTCTGTACAATATCCTTGACTTCTATCTTCTTCTTTTCATTCTGACTTCAAGAATGATGCAAGGACTTTATTACCTCATGGTGAGAATTATTATAACTAACATACATTGAGCACTCATTTTGCTAAGCACTTTACATGGGCCATCTCACTTAATGCTCACAACAACCCTATATGATTAATTCCATCACAGTCCTCATTTTACAATACAGAAAATTGAGACACTAGAAACTTAATGCACCTGTCCAAAGTCCCACAGCCTCTAAGTGTGGCAGTCTGACTCTTGAAAAAAATACTCTTAATCCTACAGATAAATCCTGTAGATAGCTTCAAGCTTGGGTACAGGAAACCCTGGTGACTACAAGCCTTTCCAAAGGGTGAAAAGGAATAAAGGTTTTACAAAATAGCTTTCTATTCCACATACTCAACTTCCATAAATAGTCTTTTATAAAATGGATCTGCCTACTAAAGTGAGGTTTCAGAGTCCCTTTTCAACATGACCGATCTCTCCCTGATGATCCCTGTCCCTTCTTGAATCTTACTAGGGTGCATTGCCCCAGAGTGTAAACCACTATAGATAGTAAACAAAGGGACAGTTGGAAATATTGGTGTATCTGTTGGGAAAAGCGAATAGCTTTTTCAGTTGGGTAACCAGTCCTTTTGAGGTCCAATCCAGTTTCAAATCCCACTTCAATCTGGGATACAGAAAGATGGAGCACTGTTGCTATCCTAGCACCACCATAATAACATTTTCTTGGTTGTGTTATCAACCTTGAGTGCACCTCTAGATTCAAATTCTTTGTTGCCCTATGCTTCAGGTGGGGGCTGAGAGTTAGGAGGGTCTTTGCTCAGAATTCCTGCTGCCCCCTGTGCTCTCAGCCATCTTTGAGGCCAATGTCATTGTGTTTTCCCTTTACCAGTTACAGGCTGATGTTGTGCCTTTGTTACTGGGTATCAAGCCTGGAGTGGAGGCCTGAGAGATTCTCGGTTTTCCTGGTCCAGCCCCAGTCTTAGGGAAGTCCTGTGAGCCTGAGTCTTTGAGAGAGACTTTCTGAGTTCCTGTTCCTCCTCCTCGTGGCAACCACTCTCTCGCTTGGATCCATGGCTGGTCTTGGGCAGGAGTTTCCTGCCCTACTCGCAGAGGTAGCAGAACTTCACTTGCTATCAGTGTAGACCCTGGCTCCAATGTGGCTTCCTGCCCCTTCCCTAGAAGTAGAGAGCTTATTCCTTTAAGTCCTGTCTTTGCAGCTGCGGAGCTTTGCTTGTGTCCTGGGAACAGGAAAGCTACCTGTCTATCTTCCAAGGCAGACGTTGTATTTCTAACCTTCTTTCTCAACAATGAAGTTTTGTCTGGGCCCTGGGAGCTAAAGAGTTGTTAGCCTTTCCTCAAGCAGTTTAAGGCTTTTGCTTAAGGGTTGGAAGAGAAGTCTACAAGGCTTTATGCTTACCCTTCAGCAGCTGCCAATATCTTGCTTCAGGTCTGCACCAAATAGTGGTACCGTCTCAGTCTCCTGCTCAGACCTCAGTCCTCCTCATGAATACCTGTGAAGAGCCATGAGGATGAGCTTGTGGGTGACTGTGGCCTGCTCATTTCTGATAGGTCCAACTATTTCAAATTAGCACACTAGACCACATTTGGTCTTTAAACAATTTTCTTTTTTCCTTTTTCTATCATTCTCTTCTCTTTTTTCTGTGCTCCATCAAAGATAAAATGGTTTGTATATCTCATCTCTTCTTGAAGGGGCTTATCCCTCTTTATTTTGTTTTTATTTTTTAGACTTTTTATTCAACTTGAATATAACTGACACACAATGTTAAATTCATTTCAGGTGTATAACATAGTGATTCAATTTCTCCATACATTATACTAGATATCCAAGACAATCCCTCATGCCCATTTGCCATTAATCTCCATTCTCCTCTCATCTTCGTCCCCACCCCAGCGACCACTGATGTAGTTTCTGTCTCTATAGCTTTGCCTTTTCTGGACATTTCAAATTTTTCATATTTCAAGTGGAATCATGGAATAAGGTGATCTCCAGTGTCTGCCTTCTTTCACTGACTGAGCACAGTAGTTTTGAGGTTCAGCCAGGTCCTAGGATGTGTAAGCAGTACATTCCTGTTTACTGCTGACTGCTATTTCACTGTATAGATATACCACATTTTTTCTATACCACATTCTCCAGGTAACAGACATTTAGATTGTCTCCAATTTGAAGTCATTAGGAATAATGCTGCTATGAAATTCATTTGCAAGTCTTTGCATGATTCATTGAATTTCTAGCTATACCTCTTTATTTTAGAATCAGTGGTTGCTCATCTATAACAACCGTGGTCTACAGGCCAAAAATGGCCCCAGTTTGTTTTTCTAAATAAAATTTTATTGTTTACATATGATCTATGGTTGTTCGCACATTGCACTACAACACCAGAGCAGTTGAATACTTGAGAGAGAGACACTCTGTCCTGTAGAGCCTTAAATATCTACCATCTGATCCTTTATAACAAAAGAAATTGTTCACCCCTACTCTATAAAGTAAATCTT
The DNA here is from genome assembly GCF_023721935.1 of Panthera uncia. Lineage (NCBI taxonomy): Eukaryota > Metazoa > Chordata > Mammalia > Carnivora > Felidae > Panthera > Panthera uncia. The sequence goes on from NC_064808.1 coordinate 98,967,992, forward strand.
TTTTTAATGTTTGTTTATTTTTGAGAGAGACAGAGCATGAGTAGTGGAGGGGCAGAGAGAGAGGGAGACATGGAACCCGAAGCAGGTTCCAGGCTCTGAGCTGTCAGCACAGAGCCCGACTTGTGGCTTGAACTCAAAAACTGTGAGATCATGACCTAAGCTGAAGTTGGATGCTCTCCCAACTGAGCCACCCATGCGCCCCTAAAGTGAATCTTTAATTTATCAGTCTATTTTCTAGGAATATGCTACTTCATGATTAATGTAGGAACCTTCAGCAGTCTCATTCTATTTACTCCCTGTTACCCTTTGTGCGCTGTTATCCAGTTATCTATTTTTGCTATAAACTCTACAATGTATTATAGATTGTGTTTCTTATAGATTGTGTTCTTACAGATTGTGTTTCTCAGGAGACCTAATACACCTTGTATGTAGTGTGTCTTTTCTGGGGGGCTGTTATAAGACTTGACATCTTTGCTTCTCAACAGTTTGACCATGATATGACTGGCTAAGGAAGTCTTTGTTTTGTTTTCCTGGGAGATTTTTGAGCTGTTTATTTCTGTGAGTTGAAGTACTTCATCAGTTTTAGAAAGTTTTCAGTCACTATCCCTTCAGAGATATTTATTGCCAATATCTGTTTTCTTTTTTTAGTCCTCTAATTGTATACTGGTCCAGATGATACTGCCCCACAGATCTTAGATATTCTCTTGGGTTTTTTTGCTTTTCTTATTTTGGTTTTTTATTTTGTATAATTGCTATTGGCTTGTCTTCAAGTTTGCCGTTCTTTTCTTCTTCTAAGTCCAGTCTGCTATAATTCCAAATAAATTTTCATGTCTGCATTATTTTTTTCATTTTTAACATTTCCATCTATTAGTTCCATCAAAATAATTGGTTCTCTAATAATTTATATCTTTCTGCTGAAATTCCCTCATCTATTCACATTGTGCAATTTTCTTCCCCTATATTCTTTACTGTATTTGCCATGGTTATGTTAAAATACCTATCTAATGATTCCAACAAACAGACCTTCTTTGAGTCTCCCTTATGTGACTTGTAATTTTTGATTCTGTATCAGACGTTTTGTATAAATAAATAGTAGATATTGAAATAAATTATATTTACTCCCTCTCTAAAAAGGGCATGCTCCTTCTGTCAAGTTACCAGAATGCAGGATTGAGTCAATTGAATCTGTAGTTGAGCCATATCTGGGCTTTGTTACACCTTTTTTGTTTGTTGTTTATGAGAGAGAGAATGACCATACAGGCAGGAGAGAGGGAGGGAGAGAGAGAGAGACAGAAAATCCCAAGCAGGCTCCACACTGTCAACACAAACCCAACTTGGGGCTCTAACTCACATGAGCCAAAACCAAGAGTCAGATGCTTAACCACCTGAATCATCCAGACACCCCAGGGCTTTGCTACACTTTAAGCTTCAGTCCATTCATCACTTGCTTTAGAAATGTTGAGGGCAGGATCAGAGATTTCTCTTTAATACAGGTTGGTCTTGATCATGCATAAGACTCCATAGATCCCTCCATGCTTTAGAAACCAGCCATTTAATTTCTGTTTCATGATGCTAGCTTCTTTGGGTCTCTGGGGATTTCTGTTGGCTCTCCAGTCTCACTCTCAGGTTATTGCCCCTTAATAGAATCCTCTATAGCCAAGGGGTTCATCTCTAACCTTTGGAGATCACTGATAAACACTAGATGAATGCAGCCTGAAGAGCTTTGGAAGGATTTCTCTCAGTCCTCCCCATCTCTGCATCTCCCTCACTTTGGCAGGCCACTGCAGTGAATTTGATGAATGCTTGGACTGCTTCCAAGTAATGTTGCTCAGCTTTCTTACCCTTTCCACAGCTTCAGCAGGCTTTCCATGTTTTGGAATCTCTCTCAGCCTTGCTCCTAAATCTCAAGTTTACTGTCAGTAAGATGAGTAAGAACAGACATTCTAGACTTCCTCCTGGTCTTAGAATCCATTGTGCCTTGCTCCATTAAGTATGATGTTAATATGGTTTAGTTTAGACAACAACAAAATTGATATATGTCAGAATTTGTAACCTACCTCTAAACAAAATTAGAAGGAAATTTACCTTGAATACATTTAAAAGGAGGAAGTTTTAATTACATAACTCTTGAATTTAAGAAATCAGAGAAGACATTCCCAACAAGCAAGTCAGAAAACAAACAAACAAACAAACAAAAAAAAAACAGGATCAATAGAGAACCAAAAAGCAATGGAGAGTGTATGGTTTTATTCTGACACCAAATATGTCATTCACCCACATACCAATCTCTTCTCCAACACCAACTAGGTGTCTGACAATTCAATTCTAGCACTGATTGTCCAGAGTTAGCACATACCCCACAGGTTAAGGGTTTAGTCCAAGGCAGCTCCCACATCACATACTAGTTACAAGTCTCAAGGGCCACCTGTATTTCTGACCAACCAGTATACATTTGGGAGTTCGTACAACACCCACCCCCCTTATTTGATTATCCCCTCACAGAACTCAGGAAAGCACTTTACTATTACCTATTTATTATGAAGCATACAAGTAAGAAACAAATGGTAGAAATGCACAGAACAAAATATGAGAAGGAAGATCAGAGTTTGTATGCCCTCTCTGGATGTACCACCCTTTCAGCACTCTGATGTGTTCACCAGCCCAGAAGCTCTACAAAATGTTGTTCAGGAGTTTTTATAACTCAGTCTTCAGCCCTTTTCCCTCCCCAGGAGGACTGTAAGCTCCCATTCTTTAATCATGTGTTTAGGCTTTGTGGTGACTAGTCTTCATCCTGAGGCTATCTATGGGCCTTACCCTGAATCATCTTGTTATCATAAGCTCAGTTGTGGTCTAAAGGGGCTCATTATGAATAAAAACACTCAGGGCACCTGGAGTGGCTCAGTCAGTTAAGAGTCTGACTTCGGCTCAGGTCATGATGTCATCTAGCCCCTCATCAGGCTCTGTGCTGACAGCTCGGAACCTGGAGCCTACTTCAGATCCTGTCTCCCCCTTTCTCTGATGCTCCCCAGCTCATGCTCTGTTTCTCTCTGTCTCTCAAAAATGAATAAACATTAAGAAAAAAATTTCTTAAAAAGCACTTACTCAAGAAATTTGAAGTTTTAGGAACTTTGTTTCAAGAACCAGGGACAGAAACCAATATATTTTTTACTATGCCATAGGGAGTATTAACAAAACTAAAATAAGGTTTTTGTGAAAAGACTAAAAAAAATGTTTCTTAAAAATTGATTGACAGTCTTGAACTACAGAATGAGAATACACACACACACACACACACACACACTCCAGAAGCTAAGAGAGAATGTTATAAACCTATTAACCAACAAACTTGAAAGCTAAGGGAAATGATACATTTTTGGAAAAACATAAAATTCCATAATTTTACTTCTCTTAAGGAGAAATAAAAAGCTTAGAACAGTAAGCATTAAGAAAATACACATGGTATTTAAAGACTTTCTTCTCTAAGCAAGCACTAGACTTAGATGGTTTTTGCAAGTGACAGTTATCAAACTTTTTATAGAAGAGATGATCCTATCTTACACAAGTTGTTTTAGAAAACAAAGGGAAAACCTACAATTTATCCTATGAAACCTTATGCCAAAGCTGATAAAGACCATACAATAAAAGACAATTACTGGCTTATTTAACTTGGGAACATAGGTATATGGAAGTCCTAAGTAAAACGTTAGCCAAATCTATCAGTGTATAAGATAAGACATCTCTAACAGTGATGAACAACCACTCGTGTTATAAGAATCCAACTTGACTAGGGATATTAAAGTTGGTTTTATAAGGGCTATTTTCAATTTAGGACCTCTTGGCAGCAGGTGTGCTCCATGAGATGAACCCTCTATTGGTGCCTCTCATTTCGGGACACATGTGCTGGTTTACAGCACACATAATCTCAGAACTGATGCCCCTTATTTGCCAACCTTTGCAGTGAGTGTGATATCATTTGCCTTGTTTCCACAAAGTTCTTTTGCTCTATTTTTTAATTCTTGGATTTTCTTTTTTCCCCTTAAAGTTTGAATTACACAAATGTTGAGAATCATGTATAACACCTCTTTTGTTAGCATATTCCTAAGGGTAAATGTGTAATAGTTTAAAAAGAAAATTCCTTGATGAGAGGAGATAAGAACTATTATATAATTAATATAGAGAAAAATGCCTTGGCAGGTTATATTCCCAAAATGAATTTTAACTACTGAAGTAATTGCATCTATTTTAATGGTATTTGGTATCATTATAGTAAAAATGGATGTCATTTTAATGCTAAAAATATTTAAAGTATCTTCCTATTGAAATTAAGTAACTATATTATTTAATGAGAGTTCACTTTTATACCCCAGGTTTTTCAAATAAATAAATAAATAAATTTCCCTTATAAGGTGAAGTAATCGTGACCTTGTGACCAAATGTGATTTCTCTCAGGATCTTTTAAAAATAAAATATCTATCAGTGTAATTCATTGAAATCCCAATAAGGGATTTAAGAAAAATTAATGCTTATTTTTATAGATGCACAAAAGCATTTGATAAGGTTATTTATATTCATTTATAATAGTTATTTATGATAAAAACTCCCCAAAATACTTGAAATAGAAAAGAGCATTTATCTTTTCAAAAACTATCTTCCAGGGGGCGCCTGGGTGGCTCAGTCGGTTGAGCGTCCGACTTCGGCTCGGGTCATGATCTCACAGTCTGTGAGTTCGAGCCCCGCGTCGGGCTCTGTGCTGACAGCTCAGAGCCTGGAGCCTGTTTCAGATTCTGTGTCTCCCTCTCTCTCTGACCCTCCCCCGTTCATGCTCTGTCTCTCTCTGTCTCAAAAATAAATAAACGTTAAAAAAATTAAAAAAAAAAAACTATCTTCCAAAATTCTACAGCATTTTACTGAAGAGGGAAAATTTATAAATAGTTCAAGATATGGAAATAAGGATGACCTCCCTCCCTCCCTCTCTCAAAATAAGTAAACAAACAAACTTAAAAAAATTTAAAGGTGCAACTATAGTGCTCACTTTGGCAACACACAGACAAAAATTAGAATGACACAGAGAAGATTAGCATGGTCCCTGTGCAAGGATGACACTCAAATTCATGAAGCGTTCCACATATGGGGCAGTTCCTCAGTGAACTGACACCTTTTGTGCATTAGCACAGAAATTGGGGTTTGGAGAGGTCGCTCTGGAAGCCCAATCCAAGTTTAAAAGAAATAACAAAAGTAAAAGTACAACTATAATATAAAAGAAGAAACTGTCCACATAGTGGTAGGGGGTAGGAAGTGCTGGTAAATACTACTGGTTATATTCCCCCTATTAATAAACATTACTTACTATTCTATTTATTCATGCCTTCCTTTATGTCCTTTAACACTTCATAGTGTTGTCCATAAGAATCTTTTATATCTGGTGTTAATTTTATATGTTAGTGCAAATAGAATTGCTACTGATAAATTTTCAATTGGTCATTATTACTGCCTAGGAATACGATTGATTTTATATGTGGATTAATTTCCTAGGGTTGCCATAACACAGTACCACAAACTGTGTGGCTAAAACAACCTAAATTTATTCTTTCATAGTTTTGGAAGCTGGGAGCATGAAATCTAGGTGTCAGAAGCACCACATTCCCTCTGCAGACTTCACGGAAGACTCCTCCTTGCCTCTCTCAGCTTCTAGTGACCCCAAGCATTCCTTGGCTTGTGGTAACATAACTCGAATCTCTACTTCAGACTTGACAGGATCTCCTTCTCTCTCTGTCTTTTCTTTTTTGAAGATCTCACTCAGTGAATTTGGGGCCTCCCCTAAATTGAGAATGATCTCATCTTTACATCCTTAATGAATTATATTTGCCAAGACTCTATTTCTAAATAAGGTCACCATATGAGGTTCCGGGTGGATGTGAATTTGGGGGAGACAATATTCAACTCACTTATAATCTTGTATCAAATAATTTAATCAATCTTCTTATTATTTCTAATAATTTGTGGATTCTCTATATAGGGTTCTGTGTTTTAATGAAACAGGCAATTTTCTCATTTCCTGTCTTATCTGTCATTGTTTTTTTTTTTTTTTCTTCCTTTTTAGGTCTTCCTACCTTTGCTACAACTCCAGGGAAATATTAAGTAAAAGTTCTGATGATAAACAATTTTAATTTATTGCTAACTAGTATAAATCCTTGTAAAATTTTACAGGTAAGTGTAACGCATTGGATGTAGGGCTTTAATAAATACTCTTTATTATACTAGTCAAGTTTCGACTTCTAGTTTTCTGAGAGGTCGTTTTTACGTTGTTTTGTTTTTTAATTATAAATGAGTGCTGCATTTTATTGATGCTTTTTAAGCATCAATTGAAATGACCACATTTCCTCCATCTAAATGTGAATGTGATGGTCAGGGAGGACAAACTGTTTCTCTATTGTCTCATATTTAGTAACTAGAGTCCTGTGAATTACACTCACAAAAGACAGAAGAACATGAGGAAAAGGTTTATATATGTGTATATGGGAGCCAACAAAAAGTAGCAGTCTTCTCAAATGTTTAAAGTTAGAGGATTATCTTTCTAATTTATTAGAGAAAGGGGAGGAGGGAGAGCAGACTCTTTGGGAAGAACAAAAAGGTTTCTTTAGAAAAGACCATTTGTTTTTGAGGAGAACAAATAGGATAGAAGAAAGTTTGTGATAATGTTGGTTTATGCAGGTGCTCTTTGTCCTTTTCATGGCCATTAAAATTCCCTAGAGGGACATTTGTGGTAGCCTCATTTCCCAGAAGTTGCTGCCTTTAGTCAGATAAGGGATGCTCCAAGAAGGTTTCTGTCTGCATCTATCAAATCTCAAATGTCTTCAGCTTAAAATCACCTCCATGTGAACCCTGGGATTCTGAGTGGGTCCCTCCTCGGAAAATACAATGGATGTCCATCATTGTCTTCCTGGGACAAAACTAAACCATCATGGTTTTCTTCTCCTATATATTAACAGAATTCACTTGGAAAAGTAATCTATTTAAGATTATTCAGCTTTGGGGCACATGGAATACTATGTGGCAATAAGAAAGAATGAAATATGGCCTTTTGTAGCAACGTGGATGGAACTGGAGAGTGTGATGCTAAGTGAAATAAGTCATATAGAGAAAGACAGATACCATATGTTTTCACTCTTATGTGGATCCTGAGAAACTTAACAGAAGACCATGGGGGAGGGGAAGAAAAAAAAAAAAGAGGTTAGAGTGGGAGGGAGCCAAAACATAAGAGACTGTTAAAAACTGAGAACAAACTGAGGGTTGATGGGGGGTGGGAGGGAGGAGAGGGTGGGTGATGGGTATTGAGGAGGGCACCTTTTGGGATGAGCACTGGGTGTTGTATGGAAACCAATTTGACAATAAATTTCATATTTAAAAAAAATTTAAAAAAACATTTAACAGGGGCGCCTGGGTGGCTCAGTTGGTTAGGCAGCCGACTTCGGCTCAGGTCATGATCTCGCGGTCCGTGAGTTCGAGCCCCGCGTCGGGCTCTGTGCTGACAGCTCAGAGCCTGGAGCCTGTTTCAGATTCTGTGTCTCCCTCTCTCTGACCCTCCCCTGTTCATGCTCTGTCTCTCCCTGTCTCAAAAATAAATAAAACGTTAAAAAAAAATAAAAAATAAACATTTAACAAAATTTTAAAAAGATAATTCAGCTTTGTCCTTTGGTGAAATTAATTTTTTCTTTCTTTACTTTCCTCAGAAAGTAGTTTGAGGAATTTTTAGCCTTTTCTCTATTTCTGAATAATTTTTATAACAGATAAAATCAGGTAAAAATCAGGTAAAATTTGTGCCTTGTGGTACAGGTTGGGGAGGGATTTTTTTTTAATTGTGAATTCATGTTCTTTAATAATTACATTTTTAAATTTTTCATCATCTTAAATTTTAAGACACTTTTAGATTTATAGAAAAAAGAGGGAGATAGTACAAAGTTCCCAAATACTTTGCACTTTTCTATTAACATCATCATTTATATAAATATATGTGGTATATATTACTATTATAACACCTATTCTATGGTATATTGTTATAATGAGCCAATATTGATATGCTATCATTAACTAAAACTGTACTTATTCATATTTCTTTAGTTTTAATCTAATGTCTTTTTGTGTGTCCAAGATCCCATGTGACATGTAGCTGATATGTCTTTTTAAACTCCATTTGGCTTTAATAGTTTTTCATACTTCACTTGTTTTTAATGACTTAGTTTTGAGGAATATTGATTAGGTATTTTACATAAAATGTTCATCAGTGGGGATTTATCTGGTATTTTTCTCACGGTTAGATTGAATTTATGGGTTTTAGAGAAGAAGACTACAGCGGTGAAGTGTCCTTTGTATCACCGCATATCAAGGATGCATATGATTTGTCACTATTGATGTTGACCTTGATCACCTGTCTGAGGTTATGTTTGTCATGTTTCTCTACTGTTTAAGTTAGTCTCCCCCTACTCCCATGCTGTAGTCTTTGGAAGGAAGGCACTGTGCACAGAATAGTTACCTTTTTTGAGTTTAGATCTTCTCCCATCAGTTTTATTGTCATATAGTTTGAAAATAGTTCTTAGGTCAAGCTTTGCAAATATATTGATATAGTCATAATATCAAAAGTCTTTGTATCAGCTGTAGTATACCTTTTTTTATTCTCTAAATGAATTATCTGTATATTTATCCTTTCTCTTTGATCAAACTTATTGGAAAGTTGCTCACTTTTTAGTTTTGTTCTAAGAATTAGTTTTTATTAGCTGTTGATTATTGTTTCTTTGTTTTATTTCCTATTAAGATCTGTTCTTCTACTTATAATTTCCCTATTTTTTCAGGTTTACTGTGTTATTTCTTTTCTATTCCTGACATTGACATCTAGCTCATTTAGTCTTAATTCTTACTAGTATGTAATATCTATGTTTACATTTGCATATTTCCACCAGTGTAAGTTGATGGCATGCTACACCATTAGATAAAAGTAATTTCATTTTTATTCACTCAAAATTCTGTGATTTCATTGTAACTTACATTTAAATAATGAATGTTGCTGAGGTTTTCCTTATGACCCAGTATGTGTTCTACTTGTGATTTTCCTATGTACTTGAATGTAATGTGGCATCTCAGTTTGTTTACTTGGTTTTACCCTACCTTTCTGGCATTCTTATGGATATTGGCATGTTTATTTCTTTGTCTATATCGTTTAACTTGTCTTTCATATTCATTAAACTCTTTGCTATTTGATGATTTCCGGGGGAGTCCCTCAACCTGATCTTTCAGTTTACTAATTGGGCTTTTATATGCATTCTGTTCTTGCACCAGACTATTACTTTCAGGTATTATTTATTTCAGACTGAGAATCTTTAACTGGTTCTTTTTTTATGACTGCTTGTTTCTGCTTTACAGTGAGATAATAAGTATCTCCCCTTTTCCCTCTCTAATGATGTGATAAACCTAATTCTTGTTTATCTTTTTTTCCCTTTCTTATGTAATGGTTGTGTCTTCAGATGTCTCATTTTTCCTGTGATGTCACATTTCTTGGAGATTATCTGTTACTATCGACAGTAATATCTCCCTAGGAGAATAAGCCAAATTCTAAGCTGTAGCTTGTGCCCTTGGTGTGGCGAGTTTACAGAGATTCTTAGAAGGGTTCTTTAGGGCTAAGAGCCTATTTTGATATATCCTTCCCAATTTCCCATCTGTCCCACAGACATAATGTGACAGTGATCTCAAGTGACATTGCTGTACCTCCACCCAAGCACAGTTTTTCCCAAGATCTCTCATCTTCTTGTGATCTAATCCTCTAAACCACAGCTTCTCAACCAAAAATGGTATTTGGAAACCTGTGAAGGAAATTTAGGGGTTTCTGTAATGACACCATGTTGCTAAAGCATTTAGGGCAAAGGGTTGGGAATACTAAACACGCTATACGCGTGAAGAAGTGCCACACAATAAAGTACTGTCCCAAATAAAACGATAATAGCATTCCCATGTGTGGCAGTAGGGGAGGAGTTAAAGTCTAGGACTAACTGATTCATTTGCCCATGTAGGTTTCTCCTCTCTACCCTCAGGTTTCTCTAGTGGTGGCTGATGGTATTGTACTACAAGTTAGGTAGTGAAAAATGTTGCTGCTTCTCCTCTGGAGTCGCAAGATAGCAATCAATGTTTAACCAGGGCATTAGAAGGAAATTCAAAGGATGCAGAATGCTTGCCTCAATCTTTTCCCTGTTGATGGCTACCAGCTTTCTCCTGTCCTGGCTTGGCTTCCTCTTCCTAAACCCTAACCTCCATCAGGTACATCAGAAGGCAATTATCTTGGACTTCCTAGGAATTTCTTAGAGCTTTTACTATTACCTGAAATGTACCATCTTGTCACTTCTGGGGTATACCCAGTGTTGGGTCAAATGAAGGAACCAGCATCTTGTTAGTATTCCATCTTTCTGCCTTACTCTAGGCACACTGATTCCTAACAACATGTGAACAAAAAAGGCCATTGGGTAGCTAATTTGGAAAATTTAGAGCAACAAAAGTAGATGTACCACCCACTCCCCAGAAAATAAGATATACCAAGACATGTTATTAAAAAAAAAAAAAAAAAGCAGTGTAGCTTTTATAGATGAAAAACATACCAAGCAAGATGAAGAGCCCTGAACTATACCATGTATAGATGGCAACTTGAAATGATGAAAGTGGTGGCACCAATCTGTGTGGACATGTTCAATTATTTGCTACATTTGTTTGGTAGATGATAGGGGGAAAATGAAACATTTCATAGAGAAATATATTACTTCTACCATTTAAGACAGTTTATAAATTTTTTAATTTGAAATAATTTTATAAGTATAGAAAGTTTCTAACATAGAGAGTTCTTATATAGGCCTCAGCCAACTTTACATAATAACAACTTGTATAATTTTTTTTAATTTTTTTAATGTTTATTTTTGAGAGAGAGAGAGCAAGAGAGCACAGTGAGGGAGGGACAGAGAGAGAGAGAGAGAGAGAGAGACAGAATCCAAAGTAGGCTCTAAGCTCTGAGCTGTGAGCACAGAGCCTGTCGCAGGGCTCAAACTCACGAACTGTGAGACCATGACCTGAGCCGAAGTCAGACACTTAAACGACTGAGCCACCCAGGCACCCCACATCTTGTAGAATTAATGTGCAATGTACAAAACCAAGAAATTAACATTGGTACTTTAGTGACTATTACCTAAAGTGCAGACTTTATTTGAATTTCACCATTTTTTCCACTAATGTCCTTTTTCTGTTCCAGAACCCAAGACAGTATCCCACATTAAATTTAGTAATCATCTCTGTAGTCTCTTCCAATCTCTGAAAGTTGCTTAGTCCTGCCGTGTTTTTCAGGATCATGTTTTTTTTTAAATTCAAGTATAGTTGACATATACTGTTATATTAGTTTCAGATGTACAACATGGTGATTCAACAATTCTGTACATCACGCAAAGCTCACCATAATAGGTGTAGTCCCCATACGTTATTATTACAGTGTTATTGCCTATATTCTGTGTCCTGTACTTTCCATCTCTGACTTATATACTTCACACCTATAAGTGTGTACTTCTTCATCTCCTTTGCATATTTCACCTGTCTTCCCCTTTCCCTCTGGCAAACACCAGCTTGCTCTCCATATTTATGAGTCTGTTTCTCTTTTTGGTTTGTCTGGTTGGTTGGTTGGTTGGTTGGGTTTTTAGACTCCACATATAAGTAAAATCCTAACTCTTTGTCTTTCTGACTTATTTCACTTCATGTAGTACCTCTATGTTCATCCATATTGATGCAAATGGCAAGAACTCATTCGTTTTATGGCTGAGTAATATTCCTCTGTGTGTTTGTGTGTGTGTGTGTGTGTGTGTGTGTGTGTGTATGTCCATCCATCCCATGTTCTTTATACATTCATCTCTTAATGGACACTTTGGATGCTTCCTTATCTTGGCTATTATAAAGATTCAATAAACATAGAGTTGCCTATCTCTTTTTGAAATAGTCTTTTTATTTTATTTTCTTTGGTTATTTACCTAGTAGTGGAATTACCAGATCATATGGTATTTCTGTTTTTAATTTTTTGAGGAGCCTCCATACTCTTTTACACAGAGATTATACCAATCACCTTCCCACTAACAGTACACATGTGTTTCCTTTTCTCCACATCCTCTCCAACATTTGTTATACCTTGTCTTTTTGATACAACCATTCCCACTGCTATGAGGTGATATTTCATTGTATTTTGTTTTGCATTTCCCTGATGATTAGTAACGTGGGGCATGGGTTTGGCTTTTGGCTTTGTCCAGCAAAACTGAGGACAGCATAAAGGATTACTCAAGACTCCATTCAAGTCAAGAGAGGTGAGAGGAAGGCTGAGGGAAGTCTCTCAGAGCTGCTCTCAAGCTCCCATATTTATTAGGCATACATTAAAGGGAAAACATTGGACAATATGTCAGTGGCGATATGCCAGTAAGAACATACAGAAAGCATGAAAAAAAAAAAAAAGAAAAACAAGGTGTTCCCAAGATTACAAAAGAGCAGATGCTGAAAGCAGGGTGGAGGACAAGATAAGATATTCCATAGATAACATGGTTTAAGGAATTAATGAGCACAGGCAGGACCCAACCCCTAAATATGCATTAATGAGATACCGGTCAGCTGTTTTCAGAAGGTTCAGAAAGCAGTGTAATAGGTTCCTGTAATCTTCTTAACCAGGACATAACTATTTGATTTCCCACAGTTGAGCATGTTTTCATGTTCCTGTTGGCCATCTGTATGTCATCTTTGGAAAAATGTCTATTTAGGTCCTATGCCCATTTTTTTATATTTTTAATTTTTTACAATTTTTTGGCATTGAGCTATATAAGTTCCTTATATATTTTAGATATTAATCCCTTATCAGATACATCATTTGCAAATAACTCCTCCAATCCAGTAGGTTACGTTTTCATTTTGTTAATTATTTCCTTTGCTGTGCAAAAGCTTTTTATTTTGATGTAGTAACAATAGTTTATTTGGGCTTTTGTTTTCCAGCCTGGGGAGATATATCTATAAATATGTTGTGAAGGCTAGTGTCCAAGAGGTTACTGCCCGTGTTTACTTTTAAGAGTTTCATGGCTCTATGCCTCGCATTTAAGTCTTTAATCCATTTTAAGTTTATTTTTTCATAGAGTGTAAGAAAGTTGTCCAGTTTAATTCTTTTGCATATAGCTGTCCATGCAGCTACACTTGTTGAAGAGATAGTTATTTCCCTATTGCATATTCTTGCCTCCATTGTCATAGATTAATTGACCATATAAGTATGGGCTCATTACTGGGCTCTTTATCTGTTCTGTTGATCTATGTATCTATTGTGCCAGTACCATACTGTTTTGATTACTTTAGCTTTGGAGTATATCATGAAATCTGGGATTGTGATACTTGCAGCTTTATTCCTCCTCTCCAGATTGTTTGGCTATTCAGGATCTTTTGGTTCCATATAAATTCTAGGATTCTTTACTTTCATGTTTAGAAAAATACTACTGGTATTTTATAAGGATTGCATTGAATCAGTAGATTGCTTTTAGTTGCATAGATGTTTTAATAATATCAGTTCTTCTGATCCATGAGCATGGAATATTTTTCCACTTGTATCATCTTCCATTTCTTTCATCAATGTTCTCTAGTTTTCAGAGTAAACATCTTGGTTAAATTTACTCCTAGGAATTTACCCAAGGGATACAGGAGTACTGATGTATAGGGGCACTTGTACCCCAAAGTTTATAGCAGCACTCTCAACAATAGCCAAATTGTGGAAAGAGCCTAAATGTCCATCAACTGATGAATGGATAAAGAAATTGTGGGTTTTTTTTTTTTTTACAAAACTATTGTAGTTTATTTTTTTTTTAATATATGAAATTTATTGTCAAATTGGTTTCCATATAACACCCAGTGCTCATCCCAAAAGGTGCCCTCCTCAATACCCATCACCCACCCTGCCCTCCCTCCCACCCCCCACCAACCATCAGTTTGTTCTCAGTTTTTAACAGTCTCTTATGCTTTGGCTCTCTCCCACTCTAACCTCTTTTTTTTTTTTTCCCTTCCCCTCCCCCGTGGGTTTCTGTTAAGTTTCTCAGGATCCACATAAGAGTGAAACCATATGGTATCTGTCTTTCTCTGTATGGCTTATTTCACTTAGCATCACACTCTCCAGTTCCATCCACGTTGCTACAAAAGGCCATATTTCATTTTTTCTCATTGCCACGTAGTATTCCATCGTGTATATAAACCACAATTTCTTTATCCATTCATCAGTTGATGGACATTTAGGCTCTTTCCATAATTTGGCTATTGTTGAGAGTGCTGCTATAAACATTGGGGTACAAGTGCCCCTATGCATCAGTACTCCTGTATCCCTTGGATAAATTCCTAGCAGTGCTATTGCTGGGTCATAGGGTAGGTCTATTTTTAATTTCCTGAGGAACCTCCACACTGCTTTCCAGAGCGGCTGCACCAATTTGCATTCCCACCAACAGTGCAAGAGGGTTCCTGTTTCTCCACATCCTCTCCAGCATCTATAGTCTCCTGATTTGTTCATTTTGGCCACTCTGACTGGCGTGAGGTGATATCTGAGTGTGGTTTTGATTTGTATTTCCCTGATAAGGAGCGACGTTGAACATCTTTTCATGTGCCTGTTGGCCATCTGGATGTCTTCTTTAGAGAAGCGTCTATTCATGTTTTCTGCCCATTTCTTCACTGGGTTATTTGTTTTTCAGGTGTGGAGTTTGGTGAGCTCTTTATAGATTCTGGATACTAGCCCTTTGTCCAATATGTCATTTGCAAATATCTTTTCCCATTCCGTTGGTTGCCTTTTAGTTTTGTTGGTTGTTTCCTTTGCTGTGCAGAAGCTTTTTATCTTCATAAGGTCCCAGTAGTTCATTTTTGCTTTTAGTTCCCTTGCCTTTGGGGATGTGTCAAGTAAGAAATTGCTACGGCTGAGGTCAGAGAGGTCTTTTCCTGCTTTCTCCTCTAGGGTTTTGATGGTTTCCTGTCTCACATTCAGGTCCTTTATCCATTTTGAGTTTATTTTTGTGAATGGTGTGAGAAAGTGGTCTAGTTTCAACCTTCTGCATGTTGCTGTCCAGTTCTCCCAGCACCATTTGTTAAAGAGACTGTCTTTTTTCCATTGGATGTTCTTTCCTGCTTTGTCAAAGATGAGTTGGCCATATGTTTGTGGGTCTATTTCTGGGGTTTCTATTCTATTCCATTGGTCTATGTGTCTGTTTTTGTGCCAATACCATGCTGTCTTGATGATGACAGCTTTGTAGTAGAGGCTAAAGTCTGGGATTGTGATGCCTCCTGCTTTGGTCTTCTTCTTCAAAATTACTTTGGCTATTCGGGGCCTTTTGTGGTTCCATATGAATTTTAGGATGGCTTGTTCTAGTTTTGAGAAGAATGCCGGTGCAATTTTGATTGGGATTGCATTGAATGTGTAGATAGCTTTGGGTAGTATTGACATTTTGACAATATTTATTCTTCCAATCCATGAGCAAGGAATGTCTTTCAATTTCTTTAAATCTTCTTCAATTACCTTCATAAGCTTTCTATAGTTTTCAGCATACAGATCTTTTACATCTTTGGTTAGATTTATTCCTAGGTATTTTATGCTTCTTGGTGCAATTGTGAATGGGATCAGTTTCTTTATTTGTCTTTCTGTTGCTTCATTGTTAGTGTATAAGAATGCAACTGATTTCTGTACATTGATTTTGTATCCTGCAACTTTGCTGAATTCATGTATCAGTTCTAGCAGACTTATGGTGGAGTCTATCGGATTTTCCATGTATAATATCATGTCATCTGCAAAAAGCGAAAGCTTGACTTCATCTTTGCCAATTTTGATGCCTTTGATTTCCTTTTGTTGTCTGATTGCTGATGCTAGAACTTCCAGCACTATGTTAAACAACAGCGGTGAGAGTGGGCATCCCTGTCGTGTTCCTGATCTCAGGGAAAAAGCTCTCAGTTTTTCCCCATTGAGGATGATGTTAGCTGTGGGCTTTTCATAAATGGATTTTATGATCTTTAAGTATGTTCCTTCTATCCCGACTTTCTCAAGGGTTTTTATTAAGAAACGGTGCTGGATTTTGTCAAAGGCCTTTTCTGCATCGATTGACAGGATCATATGGTTCTTCTCTTTTTTTTTTTTGTTAATGTGATGTATCATGTTGATCGATTTGTGAATGTTGAACCAGCCCTGCATCCCAGGAATGAATCCCACTTGATCATGGTGAATAATTCTTTTTATATGCCATTGAATTCGATTTGCTAGTATCTTATTGAGAATTTTTGCATCCATATTCATTAGGGATATTGGCCTGTAGTTCTCTTTTTTTACTGGGTCTCTGTCTGGTTTAGAAATCAAAGTAATACTGGCTTCATAGAATGAGTCTGGAAGTTTTCCTTCCCTTTCTATTTCTTGGAATAGCTTGAGAAGGATAGGTATTATCTCTGCTTTAAACGTCTGGTAGAACTCCCCTGGGAAGCCATCTGGTCCTGGACTCTTATTTGTTGGGAGATTTTTGATAACCGATTCAATTTCTTCGCTGGTTATGGGTCTGTTCAAGCTTTCTATTTCCTCCTGATTGAGTTTTGGAAGAGTGTGGGTGTTTAGGAATTTGTCCATTTCTTCCAGGTTGTCCAATTTGTTGGCATATAATTTTTCATAGTATTCCCTGATAATTGTTTGTATCTCTGAGGGATTGGTTGTAATAATTCCATTTTCATTCATGATTTTATCTATTTGGGTCATCTCCCATCTCAGCCCAACTGGCTGCAATGACCCACTTCACCTGCTGTGGGTGTACAGGGCATGGGTTGTTCGTAACTGCTGAGTTGCCTGGCTGTAGCTGCCATGGGCTTGCTGGTGGGTGCAACCAACCCTCAGCCTGGCTCTCTGTGTGCTGAAAGGCAGGGCTTGCACTCTGCACAGCCAGCTCAGAGCCAAGGCTGCAGGAACTACAGGTGTGCTGGTGTGTGGAGTTATTGCCATCCCTTCCCAGGGCAGGAGTCATTTTTGAGGGATGCTGGTCCTAGATAGGGCTTCCTGCTGGGTGTGGCAGGGTAGTAATCACTTTGGATGAGTATGTGCTAAGATGAGGGACTTGGGCAAGCAGGTCCATAAGGGAATCACCAGGGCAGGACACATGGTGAAAGCAAAGTAGATGGAGAGTGTTATTATGGTCTCCTAGAAGCATCCAGCATTCTGGGCTAGCAGAAGGCAAGAAAAAAGTACCTGCCAGCCCTTTTGTTCCTGGACAAATCACCTACAAATCCCTGCCCCTCTTGCACATGTCCTAAAATTAGTCAGTAAATCTCCTTCATGTACGCCCCCCTTTTCAACTGCTGCTTTTGTGTGGTGTCTCAGGCAAGGCTTTTTCACATGCTGACTCTTGAAGGGTGAGGACTCCACTTCTGTCACCCTCTGGCTCTCCTAATGTTAAGTCCCACTAGTTTCTAAAGCTTCCAGATTTAAAGCTTACTGATTTTTAAAATATATGGCCAATAATCTTCAACAAAACAGGATAGAGTATCCAATAGAAAAAAGACAGTCTCTTCAACAAGTAGCACTGGGAAAACTGGACAGAGACATGCAGAAGAATGAAACTGGACCACTTTCTTAAACCATACACAAAAATAAATTCGAAATGGATGAAAGACCTAACTATGAGAGGAAATCATCAAAATCCTAGAGAATAAAACAGGCAGCAACCTCTTTGACCTCAGCCGCAGAAACTTCTTTCTAGACGTGTCTGTGGAGGTAAGGGAAATAAAAGCAAAAATGAACTATTGGGACCTCATCAAGATAAAAACCTTCTGCTGAGCAAAGGAAACATTGGATAAAACTAAAAGACGACTGACAGAATGGGAAAAGATATTTGCAAATGACATATTAGATATATTCAAAATCTATAAATAACTAATCACACTCAACCCCCAAAAAACAAATAATCCAGTGAAGAAATGGACAGAAGACATGAGCAGACAGTTTTCAAAAGAAGATAGATCTCCATAAGGCACTAGAACATGTTAGGGGGTCTGGGAGGGTTTTATCTTACCCCTAAAATTCTCAGGATTCTAAAATGTGAGAAAGTGTCAAAATTTCATGAAGCTGGATTACACGTATTGCAAACACAAATGATTATATTGTTATTTACTAGCAGTGTGAAAGATGTTTCCTATGAAGGTAAAAGGAATTCTGAGTCTTTTTTTGCATTTTCTCTCATCCTTCCATGGATACTCAGATCCCACAGACAGGATCCCTCCTACTATCAGCACTGACACCTTGGCAATGAGGCACATCTTGTTTGATTGCGGGAGCCACAGCAGCCATTTCCCTGACTTGTGGCTCAGGCTCCAGTGACCGTTCCCTGGACATCTGTTCTTCACTTGGCTGATGCTGGCAATGTGCCCATTTTCCTTGGGCTCTTTTAGATCCTGGCCAGCACTACTCTTACCCTACTCATACCCCCCCAAGAACTGATGATCTCCTTGCTTGTATTTTACTGTGCAAATACATGGCCCTTTTTTCCCCTGGTTGAGCTCTCATGTTTATATCCCTCATTTAGACCCATAAACATAGGGGAAAGGAAGCTACTCAATCAAAGATAATGACCAAGATACACACTAACTGCAAGGAGAGCACACATAAGGAGGACCATTTATCTTGCTCACATGAGGCTTTTGAGTGGTTAAAGGGGGTGGGAGTCTTTTAAGCATAATGGACAATAAATATATGAACCACAAGGATCTACATGAACTTGGTTATACCATTCGTGTTGGAGTAATGCTGAGTGCTGGCAAGTGCTCTAAATCAGAGGTCAGAGTGACAGGAATCCTGATCTCAGCTCTGTTTGCAAGCATACTAGATAATCGGGACAAACCATTTAAATTCTCTTCTGTGCTCTCAGTTAAGTCCAGCATATCTGTTATTCTTGCTTCAGGAAGAAATGCCAGGTTGACACTAAATGTCAACATCAATATAACTAGAGCAAATTAAAATGCATAAATCTGTGTGTTAGAGTGGGTGGTAAACTTGGATGATTGCTAACATTAGTCTCCTAAGGAGCAACCAAACCAGAACTGTAAATCTTTATCTCTTAAAGGGTCCCTAGGGCAGAATTGAGCAATCCTGGACCCAGTCATACACATTAAGTTCAAACAGCTTCTGCAACTGTCCTCATGTGAAGACCTAAAGAAGTATTGTTAACGCCGGTTCAGTAAAGCATAATCAAAGATGTTGAAAGGATTATTATGTGCTTATGAAACAGATCTTGATTCTTAAATAGACAAACAGACATGTTTATGCTTAACTTCCTGTGTGGGACAGCACAAATGAGACTGTGGAGGGATCCACAGTGTAATCAGCTACTGCTTTCTATGGGCACTGGTACAATTGCCTCGGGTACCTGCTCTTTCTGGCACCATTTCTATAAATTTAAGAATCCAAATCCCAGATGGATTCAAACTCATGACTGTAAGCTATTACGCTGTTGTTCTGAGAGTTAATATCATTGTCTTGCCTACATTGTATTTGAGGTTCCATCAGTTCAATTCAAATTTTATTGAGTACCTACAATGTACAAGATAATATGCACTTGAATCCTGGCAACTGGGTCTTGATGACAAGGCTCAGATGGAAACTAGGCAGTTACAGTTTTTCAGGTGAAGAATCATTGAGTTAAATCCACTCTTTACTTCATCAGGTGTTTATTGTGTATGTACTATAACTAGACTAATAAAGTCTAAAGACATTAAAATTATTCGAAGAATTTCATTTTTCCTCCCCCATTTTGCATGAACTGATAACCACAGCTTGTGATTCAGACACCCCCTTAAGGTGGAGTTGGCATGCCTGATAGCTTTGCTGAAATAAGCAGAAGATTGTGTTTCCAAATTAAAAGCATGCAGGCAAATTTGCCTGTGTTTTCTTTTGGCACAGAGGAGATGCACCCCAGTTGAACTCTTGTGGCTTCAGAACAAAGCCTCAACACTCAGCTTATGGTAGTTCCTATGTATATTAAACACAATCTTTAAAGGTATGAAAACATTTTCACAACTGTGCAGGTGAGGGAAAAGGTAACGTTTTTTCTTGGGTATCCAAACTTCTAATGTCTATGTATAAACTGGGAATCTGGGATAGGAGGTGTTTCTAGGGGAGAGTCATTTAAAAGATGGAAAATTTTAGAAAGGAAGCACTCGAGCAATCTTTTTTTTAATGCTTATTTATTTTTTAGAGAGCAAGAGCAGGAGTGGGGGAAGGGCAGAGGGAGATGGGAACAGAGGATCCGAAGTGAGTTCTGTGTCGACAGCAGAGAGCCCAGTGCAGGGCTCAAACTCATCAACCATGAGATCGTGACCTGAGCCAAAGTCAGCCACCTAACCAAATGAGCTACCCAAGAACCACTAAGCAATATGCTTTTAAAATACAACTTGAAGTCCTTGCACAAAGACAGAAATTAAGATGTAACAATGGAAAAACATTGAAGTTTTTAAATAGAAGTTTTAAAATCTTTTCAATCTTCAGTGATACTAAAAAGGCTAATTAAGAATAAGGAACATAATAAAAATTATAATAAAGATGCTGGGAAAATCAAGTGATATTAAAAGGGCCCGGGGATAATGTGACGATCACGGTCAACATTTGCTGAGGTGTTCTGTGTCTACATTTTGTGTTTAAGGGAAGAGTATAATAAACCTGTTAGGTGAAAAACTAGCCAGGAGACTTGACCTCAACATTAGCAATCCTGCATCTTACCGGCCATTAACAGCTCAGTTTCATAGAGTCCATGGTGGGCTCTCATGTCTCAGAATAGCGCTTCAGTTGAAGGGACAAGTTGATAGCCAAAGGTGGCCGTTGGTGGGATAGTAAGAGATGCTGGGGTGGGAGGGAGGCAGGGTTCTGTGCTGGTAGAAACTTAGGACAAAAGAATCAGGAGTTAGACATTTTTTATGTGTTTCTGCATTTCTTTTATGCTGTGTGTGTGTTTTGTATTCTCTCTTGTGGGATCCTAATCATGACAAGTATGAAAAATCCTAAGTTACTGTTAGTACTGTTTATATTTGCCTCCTGGATCACGTTTACAGTTTTCCAACACTCCACAAAGGAATCTCTTTCTGTGTCTTACAGAAGTATGATTTTACTTCCTACCTCACCTGTTCTAGGAAAGTCCAAACAACCAGAGTTATACATCGTAGTACGGGAATTTGAAAAGCTTACACAACCTTGAAGAACTAACATGTTTGATAACCATTACGGAGCACAGGAGAGGATAATAGAGTGTGTGTGTGTGTGTGTGTGTGCACGTGCGCGCGCACGCGTGCACACATTCTTCCTCTGTCACTTACATACACATCTGTGATGATTTTCTCCCCATGTGTAGCTTGTTTGTTCATTTCTTTAATGACATTTCTGCACAACACCTTTTCATGTTGATATAGTAAAATCCGCCTTTTTAAACAGTTGATTCTTTTTGAGTATTAAGAAACCCTTCCCTATTTCGGTGTCAGATTATTTATCTAAATATTCTATTTAAACCTTTAAAGGTTGCTTTAGACATTTAATCCTGTGACGGATCTGAGTTTTTTCTTGCTGATTTTTGTTTCCTTATGGATGATCACCTTTTCCGTTCTCATTTTGTAGTAGTTTTCTTCACTGCTGATTTGTCATGACGTTTTTTGTCATATATCAAAATTTCTGATAAGTACAGATCCTCCTCCATTTGTACTACTCCACTGACTAATATATCTTCCCCATATCAATGCTGCATTGCTATAATTAATATAATAATAATTTGCTTCATAGTTACTCTTAAAAACTTGTAGGTCAAGTTACCTTTGCTTAACCTACTTCACAATGTTCCTTGCTGGTCTCAACCCTTTACTCTTTATATGTTTTACAGTCGGTCTGCCAAATTTGCTGGAAAAAATCTTACTTAAATTTTATGTGCATTATATTAACCATGTAGATGAACTTGGGAAAACTGACATGTTCATAACATTATTTTGGTCTTTAGCACCATGTAATCTCTCTCCATTTATTTAGGTCTTTAAGATCATTCAGTAAATTTTAAAAATTTTGCATATATGTCTTGTATATCTTTTATTAGATTTATAACTAGGCATTATTTTATAATTTTTTGTTGCTGTTGTAAATAGTGTTTTTTAAATACATTTTCTAATTCCTTGTTGCTGATGTAAAGGAATACAGTTGACTTTTGCATATTGAACAACAAGATTTTGTTTTCCATGGTCTCTGATTCATTAATTTATGGATGCAAAGATCACCTGGAATTTCTCTGCTGATAGAAATATACTTGCTTTAAAGTCTTGTTTTGCTTTTTCTGTGTCTATTACTTTGTTTTCTCTTTATTGAACTTAATACCTTTTCTTTCATGAGTTGGCTTTCATAAAAATTTCACTAATTCTTGGCTGGGTGTACATTCTTATACTTAAGATTCTGTGGTGGCCAGGCCTCTGAGTACTGTCACCTATTTTCTCCAGCATGTTTGTAGTTCAGCTGCAGAAAGTACTCAAGGCAATAAATGCTCTGCATTTGTCTAGGGTGTTGCCACACATGCAGGGTCCTACCCTGCACCCTCAAACTTAAATTTCTATAGCTTTTACTCACAGTAGAGTACAAAAGTTCCCATTTCTATCTGCCTGGCCGTGCACAAGGGGAAAAATAGGGAAGTATTAACCATCCCAATACTCCTCCTATGGGCCACTCCTTTACCACCTCTTAATCCAATCATCAATTTCCTCCAGGTTTGTAGTAGCCCTGAAGTGGTTTCCATCTTGTGCAGAACTCTCACTGACATGCATTTGGAGCCATGGTTTTCTTCATTATTCTAATCTCCTCTGCCTTTTACTTTTCCTGCATTTTACTGTTGACATTTCTTTGTTTGTTTGTTTCTTTCTAAGTAATCTCTCCACCCAACGTGGGGCTTGAACTCATGATCCCCAAGATCAAGAGTCATATATTCTACTGACTGAGCCAGCCAAGCCCTGCTCTTTTTCAGACTTCTCACAAATTCTGGTCTAATTAAGGTACCTCTTCCTATTTCCAAGAATACCTAGAAAGTTTTAAGTTTTTTACTTTTCTGTCTTTCATTTCTGTGGGAAATTGAGGATATAATATATCCCTTGTCCTCCTTCTTGAATCAGGAGTTTCCTATTTATTTTCACCAACAAGTTTTTTGCACAAAGTATAATTCTGTCATACTAAAAATTACTTAAATTTTTTATTTGAAGTTATAACAATTAAAAATTCTGAGAATTATCTGATAATATCTGATGATTAAGAAATTATTCTGATAATGTTCCTATCTTCTAGTTTATTATTTATTTCTTATCTAGTTCCTATAGCAACTAAAATAGGTTTTTAAGTTTCTAATTATTGTGAATTTCTTGATCTGTCTCTTGAATTCTGTCAATTTTTTTTCACATATAAATACATGGATGTGTAGGCACATACACATTTATGATTCCTATGTTTCTAGCAAATTGACTCTTAGCACTTGTAAATGTCCATCTTTATGTCTGGTAACATGTTTTGTCTTGAAGTCTATTTTAATATTAGCTTTTTTATGCTTAAATGGTATATTAATTTCCATCCATTCACTTTCAGTCTGTAGATAACTTCATACTTAACCTACATTCTTGTTAGACAGCAAATAGAGACACTTGGCTGGCTTAGTCAATAGAGCACATGACTCTTGATCCTGGGGCTATGAGTCCAAACCCAAATTGTATGTAGAGATTACTTAAAAATAAAATTAAAAAAAAATATGCTTAGTCAACTTACTGATTTTTTAATGTTTATATTTATTTATTTTGAGAGAGAGAGAGAGAATATCCCAAGCAGACTCCATGCTGTAAGTGCAGAGCCTAATGTGGGGCTTGAAATCACTAACATGAGATGATGAACTGAGCCAAAATCAAGAGTCAGACGCTGAACTAACTGAGCCTCCCAGGTGCCCTAGGCAATTTACTGTTAATAAAATTATTCACTAGATTTAAATCCACCAACTTGCTGTTTGTTTTCTCTTTGGCCCTTCTGTTCCTCTTTTGGGATGAATTGAATTTTTTTAGAATTTCCTTTTAGTTTCTTTATTATTTTTACAGCTATAAGGGTTTTTTTTAAGTGTTTCTTGTAGGTATTATTATATACACTCTTTTATAGTTAATATCGTGCTACTTCATGTAATCTGTAATAACCTTTCAACTATTTACTTCCACTGACTCATCTCCCCATTCTTTATGTTGTAGTTTTCATATTATTACAAAATTGGTTTTTACTTTAAATAATTACATGCATTTTAGGGGTGCCTGGGTAGCTTAGCCAGTTGAGCATCCGACTTTGGCTCAGGTCATGAAATTACAGTTTGTGAGGTCAGGCCCCGCATCAGGCTGGCTGCTGTCAGCATGGAGCCTGCTTTGGATCCTCTGTGCCCCTGTCTCTCCCCTGCTTGGGCTCTTTCTCTCTCAAAAATAAGCAAACATTTTGGGGCATTCAGTCAGTTAAGCATCTGACTCTTGGTTTCAGCTCAGGTCATGATCTGACGGTAGATGAGATAGATCCCCTCATCGGGCTATGTGCTGACAGTGCAGAGCCTGCTTGGGATTCCCTCTCTCTCCCTCTGCTGTGCTCGTGTTCTCTCTCTCTCAAAATAAATGAATAAACTTTAGAAAAAACTTTTAAAAAATAATAATAATTACATTCATTTTAAATTAGGAGACAAACATTTAGAATTTTATATTTATCCTTATTGTTACCATTTCTGGTGTTTTTCATTCCTTCCAGAATATCCATGTTTCTATTTGTTGAATTTCCCTTCTGTTTGAAGAACTTGAGTTAGCACCCCTTATAATGCAAGCCCAGTGCTGTTCCTTATTCCAAGTTTCAACTTCCCTCCAGTGTCAAGCTGCTAGTGGTAACTCTCTAGCGCTATGGGAAGGATTTTCTTTATTTTTGGTTTATTGTTATCTGCAGAATTGGTCTAACACAAGTTATTCTGCCTTTATTGAAAATTGTGAGATATTACTATAATTACTATGATTATCATTTTGTTATTTGATATGTTGATATTTTTCTTTATAAAAGCATTTTTATCAAACACCAGGGATGGCAATACAAACACTTAGTGTGTACCAGATACCATTCCCAATGCTTTTCATGTTAGTCCATTAATACAATAACATATAAGGTGTGTATCTTTATGACTCAGTTTTTTAGATGATGAAACTGACGAACAGAGAAGTTAACAAACTTAACCAAGATTGTGTAACTAGTGGGTGACAGACTTAGGTTTTAATCCAGGTAAATATCTCTAAAATTGAGCTAGCCAGTGTCGGAAGCATGTTGTAAGACTAGAATTCTCATTCACTTCTCCTTCAGGCACAAATTAGCACCACATTTCTGGAAAACTATTTGCCATCATGTGTTAAGAGCTTTAACAGTATTCACCACCTTGGACCAATAATTCTGTTTCTGAGTTCTCAGCAAATAACTTGGATTGCAAAGATTTATACCAAAAGTGTTCTTCACAGGATTGTAAAAGTTGAATGCAATAAAAATCCAAAGATGGAAATAGGTGAACTGTTAAGTTGTATCCATAGGCTGGAATACTATATGAGCCAGTGACATAAGGTGAAGTTTTTAACAATACTATTTTTAAATCAAAATTCATTGGTAATATTTAATTTGTTCATAATCATGTTAAATGGCATACAGAAAAATGAAAGAAAAATCACCATAAGATTAATAATAATTATCAATGGTTGGTATAATTATCACTGATTTATATCCCCTATACAGTTTCACATCTCCCATTTTTAATAATCAGTGTTATTTCAGGGGCACCTGGGTGGCTCAGTGGGCTAAGTTTCTGATCCTTGATTTCAGCTCAGGTCATGTTCTGTGAGTCAAGTCCCATGTTGGGCTCCACACTGACAGCCCAGAGCCTGCTTGGGATTTTCTCTCCTTGTCCCTTTCCTTCCCCTGTTCACATGTGTGCCCCCCCACACACTCTCACTCTCTCTCTCTCTCTCTCTCTCTCTCTCAAAATAAATAAACTCTTAAAAAAAGCATTTTAATAATCAGTGGTATTTTATGATTAGAAAATAGATATTTTTATAAACCTATGTTGATTATCTCCTAACTAGAACAATCTGAAAAATACTAATATCATAAAATGTTTAAGCAGAGTATAAAAGAACAGAAAAAAAAATCATATTTTACATAAAATCCCCATGCATCTTAAACATTTTCTTTTTTTAAAAAAATTTTTTTAACGTTTATTTTTGAGACAGAGAGAGACAGAGCATGAACGGGGGAGGGTCAGAGAGAGAGGGAGACACAGAATCTGAAACAGGCTCCAGGCTCTGAGCTGTCAGCACAGAGCCTGACGCGGGGCTCGAACTCACGGACCGCGAGATCATGACCTGAGCCGAAGTCGGCCACTTAACCGACTGAGCCACCCAGGCGCCCCTTAAACATTTTCTTAAGAATATTTTTAATGACTGAGTTCTAGCTTTAAGATTAAATAATAAAACAGCAATAAAAATTGTGTGCTATGCAGTTAAAAAAATTTTTTTCCTGTCTTCACAATTGCCCAGCAAAAGTGTATTTTTAAAAAAATTTTTTTAATGGTCATTTATTTTTGAGAGAGAGAGAGCAAGAGTGGGGGAGAGGCAGAGAAAGAGGGAAACACAGAATCTGAAGTAGGCTCCAGGCTCTGAGTTGTCAGCACAGAGCCTGAAGCGGGGCTTGAACTCACAAACTGTGAGATCATGACCTAGCTGAAGTCAGACGCTTAACCAACTGAGCCACCCAGGTGCCCCAGTAAAAGTATATTTTATCATCACCACTTTAGGGAAGAAGATCCTAGAACCCAAAATAGATTAGCTGGTGAAAAGTGCAGTTCCACCACCAAATTCGAGGAAACTTATTTTTCCCATGAAACATATATGATAATAAAATCTCCGTATCATTTTATTTCAGGTTTTGCATCTGCTCTTATTCTAAAAAGATCGAAGTTGGCTAGCCTACCAAAAATGATTATATTACATAAAGACATTGTCTATGTTCTTTATTGTATTCATTATCACCTCAGATATGGACTACACTTAAGACGCCCATCTCCCTCTATCACTGGAATTTTATCATGAAGCCTTCATGTCCTGAAGTACTACTGCATCCAGTAGTTTGATCAGCAGAGACTGAGCTGAGAATAAAGGGAATCATGGAGAAACTAGACCAGCTGATCCCACCCAGACCTTTCACCTACGTGAACACCACCACCAGTGCTGCACACAGCAGAGCCACCCTCGAGATGCCTACTGCAGGGGGGATCAGCTAGACCTCCTTCTGGAGGGAAGGGGCCACTTGAGACACAGGAAGATGTATGGTGGGGATTTCCTGAGGCCGGGATGTCTTCCCCAGATCTGAAGGCAGGTGCTTCAGGAAAGGCGACAGACTTCAACAATGGCATCTTGTCAGCTTCGCCCTGGGAAGGCCAGGTATCTCCGTCGTCTCTTCTGCTCATCCACCCCAGGGAAGGGGTGTCAGCTCTCTGGAGGCAAGGAACCAAGGCTATGACAGGGCGATCTTCACAGGCCAGTTTTCCAGGGGCACCTCCCATGTCAATACTGATTGTGCCCTGGTTTTAAACTCAAGCACTGAGCTATGTGCATACCTGGATATGCAGGAGCAAGTAGCCTTCCACTGTGTGAGACCTCAGCACACATGCCCTGTGCTGCCCTCACTCACATGCATTCCAAAAACAAGGATGTTTCTTATCTCAGCAAACAAGAATGGAGACTCTTCGAAAGGTAAATAATTATAGTCTGGAGACTACCTGGGAAAATATGGTAATGATTTAGCCTACTTGTTGATCTAGTGAAAGTGCTAGGAGTATGTCCATTTTGGGACTCTATAAAGAGCCGTTTTAGAAAAGGTCTTTGAATTAATTTGGGGACAGTGTTTACTTTCCAGTAGTCCCCAATCCTTGTGAATATTTAACCCTTATCATTGAAACAAAAAGGTACATAAACAGAATAAAAACTTAAAAGGGAATCAGAAAT
Source organism: Panthera uncia (assembly GCF_023721935.1). Classification (NCBI taxonomy): domain Eukaryota; kingdom Metazoa; phylum Chordata; class Mammalia; order Carnivora; family Felidae; genus Panthera; species Panthera uncia. The sequence goes on from NC_064808.1 coordinate 98,996,117, forward strand.
ATACATGTAAGTAAGTGCTCGAGTATATTCTTCTGTAAATTACCTTGCACATCTTCTGGGTATCTGCACCCCCTGGGCTAGTAAACAAAGACAGGGAAATATAATCAGTGGCCTAGAACTGTGGGTACAGTAGTCAATTCGTAGAATTAAGAAGTAACCGAAGCAGTAGATAATTAATGACTTGTGCTTAATACTAAGCCCATTTATTTTTCAATATTTATTTATTGTGAGAGAGAGAATATACAGGGGAGGGGCAGAGAGAGAGGAAGAGCGTGAATCCCAGACTCCATGCTGTCATCACAGAGTCCAATGTGAGGCTCAATTCCATGGACAGCAAGATCATGACCTGAGCTGATATCAAAAAGTCAGACATTTAACCTACTGAGCTGCCCAGGTGCCAGTACTAAATCCATTTAAAGCGTTTCTTTCTTCAGGTGACTTGTTCATTGTTATCAGTCCTGTTGGTACTCTGGGTATCAGGCTTCTCTGTGGTGGGCCAAGATATCAGTTACCCAAGTGAATGAATGATTGGAATCACTAGGCTATCGTAAACCTGTTTTAAGAAGTGGAACTCACCATTAATCTATTAATAGGCAACAAATTACCTGATCATCCAACACAGTCACCTTCAAATATCAAAATTCTCTCCCAATTTACACCTAGGTGTTTACCTCTCCACATCACCACCATCATCCCCTTCCCACATCACTAAGAACCTAAAAATAACCATCTAAAGGTTTGCAACCTACCATCTAAGAGTTAGTTCATTAAAACAAAGTTGGGGGAGGGTGCCTGGGCACCTTAGTCGGTTAAGGGTCCAATTCTTGATTTCAACTCAAGTCAGGATCTCACCATTCATGAGTTTTGAAACCCACATCAGGGTCTGCACTGATGGCACAAAGCCTGCTTGGGATTCTCTCTCCCTCTCTCTGCCCTTCCCCCACTTGTGTGTGTGCATGTGTGTGTGCTTGCATTCTCTCTCTCTCAAAAATTAGAAAAAAAAAAAGAGTTCATTACAGTTTCCCCTCTTGGTTTTTGCTTGCATATAAGTGAAATTATAGGGCATTTATTTGTCTTCTCCTGTCATACTTATTTCACTTAGCACAGTACCCTGTAGGTTCATCCCTGCTATTGTAAATGGCAAGATCTCATTCTTTTTTATGGTTCACTTGCATTCCATTGTGTGTGTGTGTATTTACAAAATGTATATGTGTGTGTATATATTAACATACACACCTTTTCTTTATACATTCACTTATTGGTAGGCCCTTAGTTTGCTTACATATCTTGGCTAGTGTAAATATTGCTGCAGTAAACATAGGGGTGCATATGAGTTTTCAAGTTCGTGTTCTTGTTTTTTTCAAATAAATACCCCAAAGTGGAATTAGTGATTCTTCTGCTATTTCTCCTTCTAATTTTTTTGAGAGGACTCCATACTGTTCTCCATAGTGGCTGCTTCAATTTACACTCCCACTAACACTGCACAGGGTTCCCTTTTCTCCACATCCTCATCAATCCTTGTTAGTTTTTGTATCTTTCATGATAACACTTCACAGCCATCAAATTGGCTCTCTCATTGTGGCTTTGATTTGCATTTGCCTATTGATTAATGATGTTGAGCATGTTATCATGTGTCTTTTAGACATCTCTATGTCTTCTGTGGAAAAACAAAATCTCTTCATGTCCTGTGCTCAATACCAGATTGTTGGGGGTACGAGGAGTTACACTAAGTTGTATAAGTTCTTTATATATATTGGATATTAACCACTTACAGGATTATGATTCCATTCAGTAGGTTGTTGTGTTGTTCAGTTGGTTTACTTGACTGTGCAAAAGCTTTTTAGTTGGACGTAATCCCATTTGTATATATGAGCTTTTGTTGCCCTCGTCTTAGGAAATTGTTCCCTGAAAGTGTTGCTAAAACCAGTGTCAAATTAGTTATGCCTTCTAGGAGTTTTATGGTTTCAGGTCTTAAATTCAAGTCTTTTAATATATTTTGAATTTTTTTTTCAATATATGAAATTTATTGTCAAATTGGGTTCCATTTGAATTTGTTTTTGGTTATGGTATCAGATAATGATCCAGTTTCATTCTTTTACATGTAGCTGTCCAGTTTTCCAAATGCCATTTATTTTTTTTAGTTTTGTTTTTTTTTTAATTGATTTATTTATTTAAATTCAAGTTAGCTAACATACAGTGTACAATCAGTTTCAGGAGTAGAAACCAGTGATTCATCATTTCCATATAGCACCCAGTGCTCATCCCAACAAGTGCCCTCCTTAATGCCCATTACCCATTTAGCCCATCCCCCCACCCATCTCCCCTCCAGCAACCTTCAGTTTGTTCTCTGTATTTGAGAGACTCTTATGGTTTCTCTCCTTCTCTGTTTTTATCTTATTTTCTCTTCCCTTCCCCTATGTCCATCTGTTTTGTTTCTTAAATTGCACATTTGAGTGAAATCGTGATATTTGTCTTTGACTGACTTAGTTCACTTAGGATAATATACTCTAGTTTGATCAACATTGTTGCAAATTACAAAATTACATTCTTTCTGATTACCCAGTAATATTCCATTGTGTATATGCATATTTACCAATCTTCTTTATCCATTCATCACTTGATGGCCATTTGAGCTCTTTCCATAATTTGGCTCTTACTGATGGTTCTATAAATATTGGGGTGGATGTTCCCCTTTGAATTAGTATTTTTGTATCCTTTGGATAAATACCTAGTAGTGCAATTGCTGGGTCACAGGGTAGTTATATTTTTAATTTTTTGAGGAAACTCAACGCTGTCTTGAAGAGTGGTTGCAACTTTGCATTTCCACCAACAGTGCAAAAGTGTTCTCCTTTCTCTGCATCCTCATCAACATTTGTTGTTTTCTGAGTTGTTCGTTTCAGCCATTTACATTCTGGTGTGAGGTGGTATCTCATTGAGGTTTTGATTTGTATTTCCCTGATGATGAGTGATGTTGAGCATCTTTTCATGTGTCAGCCATCTGGATGTCTTCTTTGCAAAAGTGTCTGTTCTTGTCTTCTGTCCCTTTCTTCACTGGATTATTTGATTTTTTGGGTGTTGAGTTTGATAAGTTCTTTATAGAATTTGGATACTAAGACTTTATCCGATATGTCATTTGTAAATATCTTCTATTCTGTCAGTTGCCTTTAGGTTTTCTTGATTGTTTCCTTTGCGGTATAGAAGCTTTTTATCTTAATGAGGTCCCAATAGTTCATTTTTGCTTTTATTTCCCTTGCCTCCACAGACAGGTCTATAAAGAAGTTGCTGCAGCCAAAGTCAGAGAGGTTACTGCCTGTTTTTTTGTGTAGGGTTTTGATGCCTCCTGTCTCACATTTGTGTCTTTCATCCATTTTGAATTTATTTTTGTGTATAGTGTAAAAATTTGGTCCAGATTCATTCTTCATGCTGCTCTCTAGTTTTCCCAGCACTGTTTGCTGAAGAGACTGTCTTTTTTCCATTGGATACTCTTACCTGCTTTATGAAAGACTAGTTGCCATATGTTTGTGGGTCCATTTCTGAGTTCTCTATAATGTTCCATTGATCTGTTTTTGTGTCAATACCATACTGCCTTAATGATTGCAACTTTATAATCAAGCTTTGAAATCTGGAATTGTGATGCTTCTAGCTTTGATATAGAAACAAACAACCAAAACAAACAAACAAACAAACAAACAAAAAAACCCTGTGGAACAGATCAATGAAACTAAATGCTTGTTCTTTATTTTTGGTTTTTTTTTTTTATGTTTGTTTATTTTTGAGAGAGTGAGTGTGCATGAGCAGGGGAGGAGCAGAGCAAGAGGGAGACTCAGAATCTGAAGTAGGCTCCAGGTTCCGAGCTGTCAGCACAGAGCCTGACACGGGGTTCAAACCCACAAACCATGAGATCATGACCAAGCCAAAGTCAGATGCTTAATTGACTGAGCTACCCAGGCCTCCCAATGCTGGTTCTTTGAAAGAATAAACAAAATTAGTAACCCCTAGCCAGACTTACCCAAAAGAAAAGAGAGAGTACCCAGATAGATCAAATCATGAATGAAAGAGATGTCACTACCAACACTACAGAATGCAAACAATTATAAGAGAATACTATGAAAAATTATATTCCAACAAACTAGGCAATCTGGAAGAAATGGACAAATTCCTAGTGACTCACAAACCACCAAAACTGAAACAGGAATAATTAGAAAATTTGAACAGAGTCATAACCAGCAAGGAAATTGAAACAGTAATCAAAAATCTCCCAACAAACAAAAGTCCTGTGCCAGATGGGAATTCCCAGGGGAATTGTACCAGACAGTTAAAGAGAAGAGTTAATACTTGTTCTTCTCAAACTGTTCCAAAAAATAGAAATGGTAGGAAAGCTTCCAAACTCATTCTATGAAGACAGCATTACCTTGATTCCAAAACCAGAGACCCCACTAAAAAGAAGACTTACAGGTCAATATTCCTGATGAACCATTCTCAACAAGATCCTAGCAAATTGAATTCAACAGTACATTAAAATAATTATTCACAGGGATGCCTGGGTGGCTCAGTTGGTTAAGCATCCACCTTCAGCTCAGATCATGATCTCACGGTTCATGAGTTCAAGCCCCGCATCAGGCTCTGTGCCAACAGCTCAGAGCCTGGAGCTTGCTTTGGATTCTGTGTCTCACTCTGCCTCTCTGCCTGCCTCTCTCTCTCTCTCTCTCTCTCTCTCTCTCTCAAAAATAAACATTAAAAAAAAACTCACCATGATCAAGTGGGATTTATTCCTGACCTGCAGGACTGGTTCAGTAGTCGCAAATCAGTCAACATAATATACCACGTTAATAAAAAGAAAGGATGAGAATCATAGGATTCTGTCAATAGATGCAGAAAAAGCATTTGACAAAATACCGCATCCTTTCTTGATAAAAACTCTCAAGAGAGTAGGGATAGATGAAACACACTTCAACATGATAAAGGCCATATAAAAAAGACCCACAAGCTAATATCATCCTCGGTGGGGAAAAACTGAGAGCTTTCCCCCTAAGGTCAGGAACATGACAGGTAAGTCCACTATCACCACTGTTCAACATAGTACTGGAATTCCTAGTATAGTCCTAGCCTCATACAAAAATAAAGAAAACACATACGAATTAGCAAGGAAGAAGTCAAACTTTAACTCTTTGCAGATGACATGATCCGCTACACAGAAAACCCAAAGACACCACCCCAAACCTGCTAGATCTGATGTATGAATTCAGCAAAGTTGCAAGATAGAAGATCAACATACAGAAATTGGTTATATTTCTATACACCAAACATGAAGCAGCAGAAAGAGAAATCAAGAAATTGATCCCATTTACAATTCCAAAAATAATTATATACCTAGGAATAAACCTAACCAGAGAGGTAAAAGATCTGTATGCTGAAAACTATGGAAAGCATATGAAAGAAATTGAAGGAGACGCAAAGAAATGGAGAACATTCCATGTTCCTGGATAGGAAGAACAAATATTGTTAAAATGTCAATACTACCCAAAGCAATCTACCCGTTCAATGCAATCCCTATCAAAATAACACAAGCATTCTTCACAGAGCTAGAACAAACAATTCTAAAATTTGTATGGAACCAGAAAAGACCCCGAATAGCTAAAGTAATCTTTAAAAAGGAAACCTAGTACCATATATTGAAGAGACTGTGTTTTCCCCATTGCATATTCTTGGCTCTGTTTTCATACACGAATTGACCACATGAGTGTGGGTTTATTTCTGGTATCTCTATTCTACTCTATTGATCTATGTGTTGTTTTGTGCCAGTAACATACTGTTTTGATTACTACAGTTTTGTAGTATAGTTTGAAATCAGACTATGATACCTCCAGCTTTGGTCTTTTTTCTCAAGATTGCTTTCACAGTTCAGGGTCTTTTGTGGTAACAAACAAATTTTAGGAATATGTGTTCTGGTTCTTTAAAAACTATTCTTATTTTGAGTAGTGTTGCATTGAATCTGTACATTGCCTTGAGTAGTATGGACGTTTTAACAATCTTCTTCTATCGTAAGCATACTATATTTTTCCATACGATTTTGTCATCTTTAATTTCTTTTATCAGTTTCTTACGTTTTCAGTTGATAGGTTTTAAATCTCCTTTGTTAAATTTATTCTTAAGTATTTTATTCTTTTTGATGCAAGTATAATTGGAATTGTTTTCTTAATTTGTCTTTCTGCTACTTTGTTATTAGTGTATAGAAAGAACAGATTTCTGAATATTGATTATGTATTTTGTAACTTTACTGAATTTATGTTAATTAAATCAGTTTGGTGAAGCTTTCATGGTTACCTGTGTATAGTATTATGTTATCTCCAAATAGTAATAGTTCTTACCAATTTGGATGACATTTATTTCTTGTTTGATTGCTGTACAAGGACTTCCAATACTATGTTGAGTAAAAGTGATGAGAGTGGACATTATTGTCTTGTTCCTGATCTTAGAGGAAAAGCTTTCAGCTTTTCTCTTTTGAGTATGGTGTTAGCTGTGGGTTTGTCATATATTGCCTTTCTTACGTAGAGATCTGTTCTTTCTATATTCACTTTAAGAGTTCATGTCAGGTGGAGGTTCCGGAAGATGGCGGCGTAGGAGGACGCGGAGCTCACAATGCGTCCTGCCGATCACTTAGATTCCACCTACACCTGCCTAAAGAACCCAGAAAACCGCCAGAGGATTAGCAGAAGGGAGTCTCCGGAGTCAAGCGCAGACTAGAGGCCCACGGAAGAGGGTAGGAAGGGCGGCGAGGCGGTGCGCGCTCCACGGACTGGCGGGAGGGAGCCGGGGCGGAGGGGGGCTCGCCGGCCAAGCGGAGCCCCCGAGTCTGGCTGGCAAAAGCGGAGGGGCCGGACGGACTGTGTTCCGACAGCAAGCGCGACTTAGCGTCTGGGAGGTCATAAGTTAACAGCTCTGCTCGGAAAGCAGGAAGGCTGGAGGACAAAGGGAGGGAGAGCTGCTGAGCCCCCGGACGGCAGAGCTCAGCTTGGCGGGGAACAAAGGCGCCAGCGCCATCTCCCCCGCCCATCCCCCAGCCAAAATCCCAAAGGGAACCAGTTCCTGCCAGGGAACTTGCTCGCTCCGCGCAAACACCCAACTCTGTGCTTCTGCGGAGCCAAACCTCCGGCAGCAGATCTGACTCCCTCCCGCTGCCACAGGGCTCCTCCTGGAGTGGATCACCTAAGGAGAAGTGAGCTAAGCCTGCCCCTCCACCCCCCGTGCACCTTGCCTACCCACCCCAGCTAATACGCCAGATCCCCAGCAACACAAGCCTGGCAGTGTGCAAGTAGCCCAGACGGGACACGCCACCCCACAGTGAATCCCGCCCCTAGGAGAGGGGAAGAGAAGGCACACACCAGTCTGACTGTGGCCCCAGCAGTGGGCTGGGGGCAGACATCGGGTCGGACTGCGGCCCCGCCCACTAACTCCAGTTATACACCACAACACAGGGGAAGTGCACTGCAGGTCCTCACCACGCAAGGGACTCTCCAAAATGACCAAACGGAAGAATTCCCCTCAGAAGAATCTCCAGGAATAACAACAGCTAATGAACTGATCAAAAAGGATTTAAATAATATAACAGAAAGTGAATTTAGAATAATAGTCATAAAATTAATCGCTGGGCTTGAAAACAGTATACAGGACAGCAGAGAATCTCTTGCCACAAAGATCGAGGGACTAAGGAACAGTCACGAGGAGTTGAAAAAAGCTTTAAACGAAATGCAAAACAAAATGGAATCCACGATGGCTTGGCTTGAAGAGGCAGAGGAGAGAATAGGTGAACTAGAAGATAAAGTTATGGAGAAAGAGGAAGCTGAAAGAAAGAGAGATAAAAAAATCCAGGAGTATGAGGGGAAAATTAGAGAACTAAGTGATACACTAAAAAAAAATAATATACGCATAATTGGTATCCCAGAGGAGGAAGAGAGAGGGAAAGGTGCTGAAGGGGTACTTGAACAAATTATAGCTGAGAACTTCCCTGAACTGGGGAAGGAAAAAGGCATTGAAATCCAAGAGGCACAGAGAACTCCCTTCAGACGTAACTTGAATCGATCTTCTGCACGACATATCATAGTGAAACTGGCAAAATACAAGGATAAAGAGAAAATTCTGAAAGCAGCAAGGGATAAACATGCCCTCACTTATAAAGGGAGACCTATAAGACTCGTGACTGATCTCTCCTTTGAAACTTGGCAGGCCAGAAAGGCTTGGCACGATATCTACAGTGTGCTAAACAGAAAAAATATGCAGCCGAGAATCCTTTATCCAGCAAGTCTGTCATTTAGAATAGAAGGAGAGATAAAGGTCTTCCCAAACAAACAAAAACTGAAGGAATTTGTCACCACGAAACCAGCCCTACAAGAGATCCTAAGGGGGATCCTGTGAGACAAAGTACCAGAGACATCACTACAAGCATAAAACATACAGACATCACAATGACTCTAAACCCATATCTTTCTATAATAACACTGAATGTAAATGGATTAAATGCGCCAACTAAAAGACATAGGGTATCAGAATGGATAAAAAAACAAGACCCATCTATTTGCTGTCTACAAGAGACTCATTTTAGATCGGAGGACACGTTTAGATTGAGAGTGAGGGGATGGAGAACTATTTATCATGCTCCTGGAAGCCAAAAGAAAGCTGGAGTAGCCATACTTATATCAGACAAACTAGACTTTAAATTAAAGGCTGTAACAAGAGATGAAGAAGGGCATTATATAATAATCACAGGGTCTATCCACCAGGAAGAGCTAACTATTATAAATGTCTATGCGCCAAATACCCGAGCCCCCAGATATATAAAACAATTACTCATAAACATAAGCAACCTTATTGATAAGAATGTGGTCATTGCAGGGGACTTTAACACCCCACTTACAGAAATGGATAGATCATCTAGACACACAGTCAATAAAGAAACAAGGGCCCTGAATGATACATTGGATCAGATGGACTTGACAGATATATTTAGAACTCTGCATCCCAAAGCAACAGAATATACTTTCTTCTCGAGTGCACATGGAACATTCTCCAAGATAGATCATATACTGGGTCACAAAACAGCCCTTCATAAGTTTACAAGAATTGAAATTATACCATGCATACTTTCAGACCACAACGCTATGAAGCTTGAAATCAACCACAGGAAAAAGTCTGGAAAACCTCCAAAAGCATGGAGGTTAAAGAACACCCTACTCACGAATGAGTGGGTCAACCAGGCAATTAGAGAAGAAATTAAAATATACATGGAAACAAACGAAAATGAAAATACAACAATCCAAACGCTTTGGGATGCAGCGAAGGCAGTCCTGAGAGGAAAATACATTGCAATCCAGGCCTATCTCAAGAAACAAGAAAAATCCCAAATACAAAACCTAACAGCACACCTAAAGGAAATAGAAGCAGAACAGCAAAGGCAGCCTAAACCCAGCAGAAGAAGAGAAATAATAAAGATCAGAGCAGAAATAAACAATATAGAATCTAAAAAAACTGTAGAGCAGATCAACGAAACCAAGAGTTGGTTTTTTGAAAAAATAAACAAAATTGACAAACCTCTAGCCAGGCTTCTCAAAAAGAAAAGGGAGATGACCCAAATAGATAAAATCATGAATGAAAATGGAATGATTACAACCAATCCCTCAGAGATACAAACAATTATCAGGGAATACTATAAAAAATTATATGCCAGCAAATTGGACAACCTGGAAGAAATGGACAAATTTCTAAACACCCACACTCTTCCAAAACTCAATCAGGAGGAAATAGAAAGCTTGAACAGACCCATAACCAGCGAAGAAATTGAATCGGTTATCAAAAATCTCCCAACAAATAAGAGTCCAGGACCAGATGGCTTCCCAGGGGAGTTCTACCAGACATTTAAAGCAGAGATAATACCTATCCTTCTCAAGCTATTCCAAGAAATAGAAAGGGAAGGAAAACTTCCAGACTCATTCTATGAAGCCAGTATTACTTTGATTCCTAAACCAGACAGAGACCCAGTAAAAAAAGAGAACTACAGGCCAATATCCCTGATGAATATGGATGCAAAAATTCTTAATAAGATACTAGCAAATCGAATTCAACAGCATATAAAAAGAATTATTCACCATGATCAAGTGGGATTCATTCCTGGGATGCAGGGCTGGTTCAACATTCGCAAATCGATCAACGTGATACATCACATTAACAAAAAAAAAGAGAAGAACCATATGATCCTGTTAATCGATGCAGAAAAGGCCTTTGACAAAATCCAGCACCCTTTCTTAATAAAAACCCTTGAGAAAGTCGGGATAGAAGGAACATACTTAAAGATCATAAAGGCCATTTATGAAAAGCCCACAGCTAACATCATCCTCAATGGGGAAAAACTGAGAGCTTTTTCCCTGAGATCAGGAACACGACAGGGATGCCCACTCTCACCGCTGTTGTTTAATATAGTGCTGGAAGTTCTAGCATCAGCAATCAGACAACAAAAGGAAATCAAAGGCATCAAAATTGGCAAAGACGAAGTCAAGCTTTCGCTTTTTGCAGATGACATGATATTATACATGGAAAATCCGATAGACTCCACCAAAAGTCTGCTAGAACTGATACATGAATTCAGCAAAGTTGCAGGATACAAAATCAATGTACAGAAATCAGTTGCATTCTTATACACTAACAATGAAGCAACAGAAAGACAAATGAAGAAACTGATCCCATTCACAATTGCACCAAGAAGCATAAAATACCTAGGAATAAATCTAACCAAAGATGTAAAAGATCTGTATGCTGAAAACTATAGAAAGCTTATGCAGGTAATTGAAGAAGATATAAAGAAATGGAAAGACATTCCATGCTCATGGATTGGAAGAATAAATATTGTCAAAATGTCAATACTACCCAAAGCTATCTACACATTCAATGCAATCCCAATCAAAATTGCACCAGCATTCTTCTCAAAACTAGAACAAGCAATCCTAAAATTCATATGGAACCACAAAAGGCCCCGAATAGCCAAAGTAATTTTGAAGAAGAAGACCAAAGCAGGAGGCATCACAATCCCAGAATTTAGCCTCTACTACAAAGCTGTCATCATCAAGTCAGCATGGTATTGGCATAAAAACAGACACATAGACCAATGGAATAGAATAGAAACCCCAGAACTAGACCCACAAACGTATGGCCAACTCATCTTTGACAAAGCAGGAAAGAACATCCAATGGAAAAAAGACAGTCTCTTTAACAAATGGTGCTGGGAGAACTGGACAGCAACATGCAGAAGGTTGAAACTAGACCACTTTCTCACACCATTCACAAAAATAAACTCAAAATGGATAAAGGACCTGAATGTGAGACAGGAAACCATCAAAACCTTAGAGGAGAAAGCAGGAAAAGACCTCTCTGACCTCAGCCGTAGCAATCTCTTACTCGGCACATCCCCAAAGGCAAGGGAATTAAAAGCAAAAGTGAATTACTGGGACCTTATGAAGATAAAAAGCTTCTGCACAGCAAAGGAAACAACCAACAAAACTAAAAGGCAACCAACGGAATGGGAAAAGATATTTGCAAATGACACATCGGACAAAGGGCTAGTATCCAAAATCTATAAAGAGCTCATCAAACTCCACACCCGAAAAACAAATAACCCAGTGAAGAAATGGGCAGAAAACATGAATAGACACTTCTCTAAAGAAGACATCCGGATGGCCAACAGGCACATGAAAAGATGTTCAACGTCGCTCCTTATCAGGGAAATACAAATCAAAACCACACTCAGATATCACCTCACGCCAGTCAGAGTGGCCAAAATGAAGAAATCAGGAGACTATAGATGCTGGAGAGGATGTGGAGAAACAGGAACCCTCTTGCACTGTTGGTGGGAATGCAAATTGGTGCAGCCGCTCTGGAAAGCAGTGTGGAGGTTCCTCAGAAAATTAAAAATAGACCTACCCTATGACCCAGCAATAGCACTGCTAGGAATTTATCCAAGGGATACAGGAGTACTGATGCATAGGGGCACCTGTACCCCAATGTTTATAGCGGCACTCTCAACAATAGCCAAATTATGGAAAGAGCCTAAATGTCCATCAACTGATGAATGGATAAAGAAATTGTGGTTTATATACATAATGGAATACTACGTGGCAATGAGAAAAAATGAAATATGGCCTTTTGTAGCAACATGGATGGAACTGGAGAGTGTGATGCTAAGTGAAATAAGCCATACAGAGAAAGACAGATACCATATGGTTTCACTCTTATGTGGATCCTGAGAAACATAACAGAAACCCATGGGGGAGGGGAAGGAAA
>NC_064808.1:99008540-99116081 GCF_023721935.1 Panthera uncia
AGAGACTGTTAAAAACTGAGAACAAATTGAGGGTTGATGGGGGGTGGGAGGGAGGGCAGGGTGGGTGATGGGTATTGAGGAGGGCACCTTTTGGGATGAGCACTGGGTGTTGTATGGAAACCAATTTGACAGTAAATTTCATATATAAAAAAATAAAAAATAAAAAAAATAAAAATAAATAAAAAAAAAAGATATATTGTAACGATTGGATAAAAACCTATAGCTAAAAACCTAAAGCATTTGTTGTTAAAGTAGTGCTTCAAAAGTTCTTAAAAGTTTCTTCTTTTACTTTAAAAAAAAAAAAAAGAGTTCATGTCATAGATGTATATTGAGTTTGGTCAAAATGCATCTATTAAGGTGATCTTAGGATTTTTATCCTAGTTTGGTTAATACGGTATATCACATTGATTAATTTGCAGATACTGAACTTTCCTTGAATTCCTGGAATAAATCCCAGTCAATTGTGCTATATGATCTTTTTAATGTATTGTTGAATTTTATTTGTTAATATTCTGTTAAAGATTTTTTTCATCTAAGTTGATCATGAATATTGGCCTGTAATGGGGTGTGTGTGTGTGTGTGTGTGTGCGCGCGCAGTGTCTTTGCCTAGTTTTGCTATCAGGGTAGTGCTGGCCTCGTGAAATAGTTTGAAAGCATTGCTTTCTTTATAATTTCTTGGAATAGTTTGGGAAAACTAGGTATTAACTTTTCTTCAGATGTTGATTAGAATTCACCTGTAAAGCTGTCTGGTCCTGGACCCTTGGTTTTTGAAAATTTATAAATTACTGACTCACTTTCATTTCCTGTAATGGCCTATTCTGATTTTCTATTTCTTTATGATGCAGAGTTAGAAAGCTGTTCATTTCTTCTAGGTTTTCCAAATTTTTGGCATGTGACTGTTCATAGTAATCTTTTAGGATACTTTATATCTGTAGTATCATTTTATAAACTCTCCTCTTTCATTTCAGGATTTCATGTTCTCTTGTTTTTATTGATGAATCTGGCTTGATATTTATTGATTATCTTTTCAAAGAATGAGCTTTAATCCATTGATCTCTCCTATTTTTTTTCAGTCTGTTTCATTTATTTCCATTCTGACCTTTATTACATCTTTTCTCCTAACTTTAGGCTTTGTTCTTTTTCTCTAGTTTCTTCAGGTATAAAGCTGGATTGTTAATTTGGGATTTTTGTTTGCTTGCTTGCTTACTTGCTATATTACTATAGCAATTACAATTACTCTCTTAGAGTAATATTACTATTACTCTCTTAGAATTGCTTTTGCTGTATCCCACAAATTTAGGAGAGTTGTGTTTCCATTTTCATTTGTCTCATGGTATTTTTATTTCCCCTTTGATTTTGTTTTAATCCATCGGTTGTTTAGTAAAATGTTTAATAAATGTGTTTAGTTTTTTCCAGGTCTTCTTGTAATCGATAACTAGTTTCATACTGTTGTGATTGGAAAAGATGCTTGTTTTGATGTCACTCTTCTTGAAGTTAATGAGACCTATCCTGGAGAATGTTCCATGTGCATCTTTAAAAAAATGGGTGTTCTGGAGTTTTTGAATGAGATGTTCTGTGGATATCTATAATGTGTCATTTAAGGCCACTGTTCCTTATTGGTTTTCTGTCTGGATGTTCTACCCATCAATGAAAGTGTGGAGTATTTAAGTCTCCTACTGTTAGTCTATTACTATCAATTTCCCCCTATGTCTTTAAATATTTGCTTTATGTAGTTAGATGCTTCAATGTTGGGTTGCATGAATAGTACAAACATTATATCCCTTCCTTGGATTCACTCCTTTATCATTATGTGATACCTCCTTTGTCTTTTGTTACAGTTTCTGTTTTAAAGTCTGTTTTGTCTGATATGAGTATTTTATACTATCTTTTTATTTTCATTTGCATGGAATATCTTATTTTCCTTCACTTTCAGCCTGTTTGTCTTTAGATCTGAAGTGAGTTTTTGTAGGCAGCTTAAAAATGGTCTCATTTTTTATCTGTTTTGCCACCCTATGCCTTCTTTTTTCTTAGAAGTGTTTTATTTTAAATGTATTTAATATGAACATGACTATGCAGATTTTCCATTTCATCTTTTGTTGATTTGGTTTTATTTTTCAAAGAATTGATCCATTTCATCTAAGTTTTGAAAATTTCTGGCATACATTTTTATTGTAATATTGATTTGGTACTTTTTAAATGTCTGCAGAATCTTTGGTAAAATCTTATTTTTCATTTCTAACGTTGGTAATTTGTGCTTTCTTTTTTCTCCATTGAAGCACTCCATTTAAATTTGAAGCAATTACTGGTAGGTATGTACTTATTGCTATTTTGTTCATTGCTTTCTGGTTCTTTCTGTGTTTCCTCCATTCCTTTCTTCTTCTTCTCTTCCCTTTTGGTTTATTTTCTTTTTTTAAATTATTATTATTTTTTGGCTTATTTTCTTTACAGTTATATTTGGATTCCTTTCTCTTTTGTGCATCTATTGTAGGTTTTTGGTTTATGGATATCATAAGGTTCATATATATATATATACATACATACACACACACACACACACATATATATATATATATTTTTTTAAGCTGTTAGTTCAAGTTCAAATGCATTCTAAAATACTACTTTTTTGTTCCCCCCATCTGGTTTTGTTTTTTTTTTTTTTTGATGTCTTATTTTACATCTTTTTATCTTGTGTATCGCTTAAATGCTTATTGTAGTTATAGTGGCTTAATCTGTTTTTGTGTTTAACTTTCATACTAGTTCTTTAAGTGACTCTTTAGTACCTTTACTGCCTATTTGCCTTTACTAATGAAATTCTCTCTCTCTCTGTCTCTCTCTCTCTCTCTCTCTCTCTCTCTCACACACACACACACACACACACACAGATAGGACCTACTGTTTTCTCTTTATCATTTCTTGTAAGTCCAGTCTAGTGGTGATTAACTTCTTCAGTTTTTACTAGTCCAGGAAACTCCATATTTCCTCCAATTCTGAATGATAACCTTGTTAGGTAGAGTATCCTTATTGTAAGTTTTTCCTTTTAGCACTCCAACTATATCCTTCCACTCTCTTCTGGCCTACTAAGTTTCTGCTAAAAATCAGCTGATAACCTTATGGGGTTTCTATGTATATGGTTATCCTTCTCTTCCTGATTTAAGATCCTCTTTTTACCTTTAACTTTTGCCATTTTGATTGGCATACTATGTCGTGGTATGAATCTCTTTGGATTCAACTTGTTTGGGACTCTGTGCTTCCTGGACCTGGATGTCTATTTCATTCTCCAGCTTAGGGAAGTTTTTAGCCATTACTTATTCAAATGAGTTTTTCTGCCCATTTCCTTCTCTCTCTTCTTCTGGGATCCTTATAATGTAAATGTTAGTATGCTTAATGTTATCCCATGGCTACCTTAAACTATCCTTATATTTTTTATTTTTTTAATTTGTTTCAGTGTTTGTGTCATTCAGTTTCGGTGATTTTCACTATTCTGTCTTCCAGATTGCTATCCCATTCTTCTGTTGTATATACTCTACTGCTGATTTACTCTAATTTATTTTCCATTTCAGTTTGTATTCTTTGGCTCTGCTTTTTTTATATTTTCTAACTCTTAAAGTTCTCCATTCTTCCATTTTGTTGATCATCATTATAACCATTACTTATCTCTGTTTTATTAAGGTTTTGGGGTAGGGGTTATTTTGTTTTTTCATTTGGGACATAATTCTCAGCTCCTCATTTTGTTTCACTCTTTTTTTTTTTCTATGAAATAGGCAGAATAATCATGTCTCTCAGTCTTAACAGTGTGGGCTTGTGCAGGAGCATCCCCTGTGTAAACTGTGTGCCTGGTGGCTTTGGTAGAATGACTGGCGCTGGAGTAGGCATGGGTCATGAGGTTCTAGGGTGTACTGTGCTGGGGCCACCCTGGTAAGACAGCTGGACCTGGAGTGGGCCTGGGCCAGGAGATCCTGTCACACACAGTGCCTTACAAGATGGCTGAGTCTGGAGTGGGTGTGTGCCAGGGGTCCCTGGTGTATATCATGCCAGGGCAGTCTAGGCCACCTTGGCAGGATGGCTGGGTAAAGCATGGCCTGGAGAAATACTGTGGCGTGCCACTCTGGGGCCCCTTGGCAGGACAGTTGGAGCTGGGGAGGGCACAAACTGGGGGTTGCAGGGTGGGGTGGTTCTTCTAGGGGCAGCTGAAGCTGTTGTGAACTAGGGGCACAGGACTTGCTTGGGGCAGCCCTAGTAAGCTGGCTAGAGCACTTGGACTCTGCTCCCATCAATGCTATTAAGATGGAAGGAGAATGCAAAAAATGGCACTTACCAGCATCTCCAGCCCCAGAAAGCATTTCAGTAGCTCCTTGTCTATTTAGCAGATGATCTAGGATTAGTTAATGCATTTTCTTCACTTATAAACTAGTTGCCTTTTAAATAGCTGGTTTTTGCTGTGCCCTTAGATAGGGAAGTCTGTATGTGGGCCCCTCCATGAGGTTGTTGCATTGGGAATGAGGCTCCTATTGTTACCATGCTCCCATCTTTTTACCCTTCTCCATGTAGTCCCTCTATCATTTGTCATGCAGAAGCTGTTCAATCAGCCCTCACTTTTTCAGGAGGAATTGCTGTATATGTAATTGTAGATTTGGTGTGTCCATGGGAGAAGGTGAGTTCAGGGTCTTCCTATGCTGCCGTTCTGGACCCTCTGTTCAAAGAATTTAGTTTGATGATGGCATTTAAGGTGCTGTGACCGAATGTAGCAAACTTGGGGGTAAAGAGGGATAGAATGATAAAATAATTGAGTTTTTATTACTAAGCAAGAATTGGTAACTTTCATAGAAAGGCAAATAAATGCTTAAATTTTACCCAGCGTGTTCTTTTTCTTGGGGAGGCAGGGGAGGGGAGAAAACATGTTCTCTATAATGAACATTAATGGGCATCACTTAGAAAATTCATATCCGAAAAAAATTTTACTAAAAAAAAACTATGACATTTAAAGGATGATGTTTCAATAGGCTTTTTCCCCTCCCTCGTGACCTATTAAGAGGATACTTAGAAAACATAATAGATTCTTAATAAATGCTGATGAATAAGGTGATATTACGAAGATCCTATCTTGCTGATTCTTTGGCAGAAAAAACAGTTCAAATGAAAAAGAAATGTGAGTTTGGAATGGCATCCACAATGCCGGGTGGACATGTCTGGAAAGACACATGGAATCCTGTCTCTTGTAGTTTGGCTCCAACCAAAATGAAAGAATGCCTAAGAGGAAATTTTATATATCAATGGGAGATTCCACAATCTGCCAGTGGATGGAATATTTCAAAACCAGTATCAGCAGTATGCCACAGTCTAAGCTACTATTTATATCTCTTAAAGAAATTACTTTTATTTCAAGGTAGCAATAAGAAATGCCTCTTCTTCATATTTCTTAATCACAACATACCCAAACTTTTCCAGACAGCCTTCCCTTTCCTTTAAAACAATATGTTTATCTGACTGGAAGGGAGCAAGTATAGAAAAGGTTTATTACATTCCTATCCCTGCAGAATACATGCCTCAGTTTGTATCCAGCATGCTCAGAAAATTGTTAACAGAGCTGAAAATACCATAAGATATTGCCCATTTTCTACAGTTGGGATGATGCTTAAGAGTGTGGATTTTAGATCCTGTTGCCCTGGAAGCAAAATTTGACTTCTCCATGTCCTACCTGGATAATCTGGTGCAATTTACATAACTAGTGTCCCCCTCAGTTTCTTCATCTGTAAAATGCAGATGAAAATAGTACCCACCTGGTAAAATG
Organism: Panthera uncia; assembly: GCF_023721935.1. NCBI lineage: Eukaryota > Metazoa > Chordata > Mammalia > Carnivora > Felidae > Panthera > Panthera uncia. Next base: position 99,014,329 of record NC_064808.1, read on the forward strand.
AAGTATTATATACAATGCATTTAGAATTGTTTGTTACATAGTGAAGTTCTCTTTAGTATAAGCTATCATCACTGTATCATTACATGAAAAGAGAGATGCCAGGAGCAAGGTGATGACTTTGCATCAGTTAGAATTAGGCACAAAAAAAACACATGCTTTTAAGTATTATCATATATAAACTTTGCCTCTTAGGAGCCATGACCTTTGGCATGTTACTTATTGTCAGTGCGTCATTTTCCTCATCGATCAACTCCACATGATACTACCTGGTAGTTATAAATACTAAAAGAGATAATAGTTATAAAATTTTTAACACGTTGCAAGGCACACAGACACATAGAAAGTGCCTAGAAAACTTCAATGCAGTTATCTAACATCCAGGTTGGGGCTAGAATCCAGTGGCTAGAATCTTAGTCCTGGTCTCTATTTACTAAACCAAGGATGCACAAAAAGTAATTCAGAACTCACTAGTAGATCTTAGCACTCTTACCTATAAAACTGTTACTGTCTGCCCATTGTGTCCTGGGTCCTGGCTGTCATCACTGGGGACAGTGCACCTCATGTGGCTCCATTATGGCCTTTCTGGAATGATGCCACTCTTGTGATCTCAAACTTAGAAGGCAAGCTTATCCTCCCATTATAAAATCAGTAGGGCCTTGGCTCCAAGCAGTATGTAGAATTCCCACCAGAAGGGGAGAGTTTTAAATTGTGACCTCCGAACTCCTCCATACCTCAGTTTTGTGGTAATCTTTAAACAATTAAGGGTCTGGTGGTAATCTCTAGCATCACATTCAGTACCAGTGGATCTCTTAGGTTATAGAAAGTACTGAATTACGGAGTTACCTCCCTCTTTGTCTAATCTTTTAAATTGTAGCAAAATGTGTGTTACACATTTTGTTAAAAGTTAAATTTTACAGCATGCTTTGGGCAAGGATATTGAAGTAAATTAGCAGCAGAATGAAGACAATGATACTGCCATTTTCATTCAACTAATGCTCCAGTGTCTTCATTTTCAAACCCCCTGGGTTAAAACTTTAAATGTAGCCCTTTACTTCAAAGATGGCACTTGTTACAAAGCATTAATAATCCTCTTATATATTTTTTCCTCAGAAGTTCTAACTACAAAGCAGCTGGCCCCGATAGTCTGATAAAGGTCTAATTTATGGGATGAAAAATTGAAGGACATCATTTTATTCTGTTCATATTACATTTTCATAGGTTCTAAGATTGGGTAGACTGTTTTCACAAGAATTGGGAGGAAGTTCAAATTCAAGTGCAGATTCTGTCACTAGCTGTATAATCTTGAGCAGGTCATTTCATCTCTTGGTTTTCTATAACATGGTAGTTAAATTGTGTGTGTGTGTGTGTGTGTGTGTGTGTGTGTAGACACAGTAGTTCCCCCCTCACCCCCTTTTATCTATGGTTTCACTTTCCACAGTTGGAGTTACTCACAATCACCTGTGGTCTGGAAGCAGAAGATAATTCTCCTGACATATTGTCAGAAGGTCAGTAGTAGCCAAAGGCCATGTCACAGCACTTACATCATTCGCCTCATTTCATCTCATCATGTAGGCGTTTTATCATCTCAAATCATCACAAGAAAAGAAAAAGGATGAGTGCAGTACAAGATCTTTTGAGAGAGAGAGATCACATTTATCTAACTTTATTCCAGTATATTATAATTATTCTCCTTTTTATTGTTCATCTCTTACTGTGCCTAATTTATAAATTGAACTTTGTCAAAGGAATGTATGTATAGGAAAAAACCTAGTATATATACGGTTCAGTGCTATCTGCAGTTTCAGGCACCCACTGTGGGTCTTGGAATGTATTCTTAATGGATAAGGGGGACATGTGTGTGGAAAGGAGGAGCACGCTTTGAGGTGAATGAATGTATAAATCCAAATAAGTGCTTTGTAAACTATGAAGCCCTTCACAAATGGATAGTAAAACCATTATTATAGATGACATGCTCAATCCCATTCTAAGAATAGGTAAAGGAAATGCAGAAGCAGAGAATATAATTCCAGTCTTAAGGAAACAGAGTATTAGGTTTATTTGGTTTTTGAAATGTATACTTCAATTAGTACTTTCTCTATCCTCAAATAAGCTTAATCTACAGCTCACAAAATGTACAAAAATAATACCTTAAAAATTAACTACATCACACTCCAGTGAAGTTACTTGAATTTTTTCCATCCCCAATTTGCTTTTGCATGGTTCTACAAGGGAGCATGTATAATTTCTTATCTGCGTAGCACTTTTGATTCAAACAGTCTTCAAAGCTATTCTTTCAGTTGAACCAGTAATAAATCAGTCATGATTAACTTATGATAAACACCAAACCTTTTCTTCTGTCTTTATGATCTTTATAATTTTACACTTCTTTGATTTTGGGGATTACCTGTCATCAGCACTGAAGTCAATGGATCTGCCTGAGGCTGGAAAATTTCAACACTAACTTGCTGTGGACTTGGATGAGAATATCAACATTCAGTGGCAAAAACATGGTTATCCCTTGATTGGATCATTGGCCTATTCAGTGAAAGAAATTGAGTACATTGCCAGAGTCATTGACAGACTGGAGGAGATAAACACACCGTCATTGTTATTTCTCTGGGCCAGCATTTCATACCCTTCCCCACTGATGTTTTTATCTGAAAGGCCCTCAATGTCCACCAAGCTGTTCAGCGTCATCTTCTGAGAAGCCCAGACACTATGGTTATCATCAAGGCAGAAAACATCAGGGAGATAAACACCGATGTGGAAAGATTTAGTGATTTTCATGGTTACATCCAGTATCTTGCCATTAAGGACATTTTTCAAGATCTCTATGTGGGCATCATTGATGCCTGATATAACAATTGCATATAGCAAAATAGTGTCCACCCACCTCAATCTGTAGTCAGAAATCAAATTAATATATTGTTAAACTGTATTTGCTAGCTAACATCTCTGAAATTTATTCACTTAATTAAAAACATTTATGAAGTATTCGCTGTCCTGTCAGATGCTGTATTTGGCTCTGCACTCCCAATCAGCATGAAATAATCTACACTATGGCTAATCCATAAACCACCAATTCAACCAAATCAGTTCTTTCTAATTGGGCTTCTACTTAAGAGAAAAAAAATTTTAATGCTCATGAAAGGGACCTACACTTCTTGATAAGAGTCCTGCCACTCTTCACAAATGGGAAGTCAATACTTCTAATGGCAAGAATGTGGAGAAATGGTTAAAATTTCTGATTCATGGACATTCAGTGCAATAAAGTCATAAAATATTTGGAGAAAGTCCCATTTTCTTCTTTCTACCGTGAAAGACCAACTCAAGATGATTGCCAAGTGGCAAGAGAAGTCTTGTGAGGTAATTCACCATGTCCTCACTCCTAGAAGAGCAGAATTCCAAGTGAGGTCCCCTGGATACTAAAATCCTTTGACTTTTCTCTCCTTTTAAGAACTCCCACTGCTAGGAGCTAACCTGATTTGATAGAATTTATCCTCCAGGAATATAGAATAGCAGGTGAAAGCACAGTGCCCTAGCATTCAAGAAGCTGAGCTGCAGTCCTTTTGTCAACAGTAATTTTACAACTTTGGACAACTTCAGCTCTCTGGGCCTATTTCCCAGATAAAGGAGTTGGTCCAAGATTTGTGATTTTCAAACCTTGCTCTGTACAAATCTGGGTGCTATGGATGGTCCTTCAGGTACTGCTTGGAGGAACAGGACTTAGGTGCCTGGTGGGCAGGATACAAGTTCTGCTACGCCATTTCAGCCAGCATATCAGCCATGTTAACCTATATGTGTGCTGGACTTCTGGGAAGGTTTTGATTTGAAAAGGCTCCACTACTTAAAACTGTTTGAAAACCAATAATCAAAACACTGGTTTCTGTAACCTACACATGGAGGTTTAACATTTTAATCTCTCACTTGGATTTTAACAGACCTTCCCAAAACGTAATCATTTAAATCATTTAAAAAGTTAAAATTTAAAATCATTTTAAAAAATGATTGATAGAATTTCAGTTGGAAGGGGAAATATCATTATCATAAAAACAATCTGGCATCATATTCTTCCTTAATTTTTCACTCCAAACCATGCCCACATACTTCTGGGCCTCTGACCTACTCTTGCTACTTCTAGGAAAGAACAATTATAGTAGAAACATCATAAATCTATTTATCCAGTTTCCTCTGGGTAAAGGATAATAAATTTTTACTTATTTGCCCAGGAACAAGGGTTCACAGTTCAGTGCCCAGTACACATTCAGATGGTCAAAAATTTTATCCATCATGCGCCAGGAACTATTCTAGTCTGTAGTGATAAAGTGGTCACAAAGGCAAATGAATTCTCTGCCATGAAAGAATTTACGTTATAAGAATAATGTAGATATAAAATAATTCTGACCTGCTAAAGTAGTATAAACAAAGTATATAATGTTATGTAATGCACAATGATGGCATGATGGTGATGGAGGTGACAAGTAGAGTTAGAGAAGGCCTCTCAGGGGAAAGCACTTCAAGTAAGATCAAAATACTGGAAATGAGGCATCCATGAGAGAAAGTAAGGACAGAAAAAATGACAATTTCAAAACCCAAGAGACATAATGGAGCTGGGTTTATTTAAGGAACAGGGATCATTATGCCTGGAGTATTGGAAATGCAGGAAATATGGAGGGAGAAGTTACAGAGGAAAGCAGGAACCCAATCATGTATGGCCTCTGTAGCCTTTGGCAAGGAGTTTGAATTTTATCCTGATTACAATTGGAAGGCAGTAGAGGGATGGAAAAATAGAAAGAAGGAGCAATAGAGCAAGAAAAGAGAATGTAAGGGAGGGAAGGACTGGTTACCTTAACTCGGGCATCACCATAGACTGTTCCAGTTGCTAAGGTCAGAATGAACAAGAGTTGTGAAACCATGGAAACCTGGAACAGCATGTGTTGTTTTCTATTAATAAAGTGATTTTCCACAATCACTCTTCAAGTGAAGGAAGAATGGAGAAGAGGGCATGTTAAAGGGCAGATTTTTAAAGAGAACACACAGAGGGCTATAATTTTAGAACAGAGACTAAAAATTAGAATGAGACCTAGAGATTTCTTTTAAGAAAAGAAAGAGAAATATGTTTGTAACATATAAATCCTAAGAGAAATGTAAGCTCAGATAGGGCAATACATTCAGAACAGCTCTCAGAAGTTTGCACTTTTGGTTCTTCCAAAAACTGAATCATCATAAACATAGAAGTAACTGTTGCTATGTCTCCTTGACATTAGATGTGGTCATTTCCTGTCTGAGATGATTGCCAAGTATGTACCCAGAAATGCAAGTTGGTCTTCCAACGGGATGAAAAGGTAAAAATGGCACCCAGCCTTTTAGATAGAATGAATTGTTACACATGGAAAACTACTCCTGAAAGAAACAAAGAGGTGAATATTTCCAAGGGAAACCATTATCAAGGGGCAAGGGTGTTAAAGAATATACTGAGAAGAAACTGAGAAGGTAAGCATTTTTAATTACATATGGTAATTAATATGGTACTCTTAGAGTAGAGGGAGGGAATCCAAGGAAAGAGCAACTTGGAAGGGAGCCTCCCATGGCTGAGGGTCAGACCTTGTTGGTGAAAGTAACAGAGATTGTTGGTTTTCCCAGACCACAGTTCATGGGCTGTTGCTAGGCAAGCAGAAAACACCTTCTGTATGTTTTCTGGGTACAGGTGATGGTGGGCAGGGTGCAGGTGAGTGGCAAGCAGAGGCATGGGCATGCAGAGCAGGTGGGGATCTGGAACACAGGGAAACTGTGCAGGAGACCTGCAGAAGTAATCAGTGCCCAGACAAGGAGGAGGTCTTTGGAGAGAGGAAGCTTTGTGGCATCATTTTCTGTGTAGGAAAGGCCAGGGTAGATTATCACTAGTTCAGAACAAGTCTGCAAGGCAATCAAATGATGGATAGGTTCTGGGAGCAAGCCTGGGGAAGAGCTCCACCAGATGGTCCCACACCCAAAACACCAACCCACTGCGTAGCCACTGGAAATAGCAGGATAGCACCTTCCTCCTCTAATGTCTTTCCAGTGCCCTCTCTTGAGAAAGCTAAACAATGTGCTCATTGTACAGGAGGCATGCTTGAGAGAATTCTGTCCATTATTGCAGAGAGTATATTGAAGGGAATGTTTGGACATGAGAGAAAATAAATTGATAACTGTTACAGTCTTTAGTGTATTCCTTTTTTTCCTTAGGAAAGAAGACCATGCTCTAATAATACTTCGCATCTTTAAAAAAATGAACAAAAATTTTAAAATCTATATATATAAATATATACATGTATTTGTATGTGTATATCCATCCCTGAAATTACATTTCTCTTCAGTTACCATCACACATCTCTCCTCTTTGAACAAAGCCTGCTTCAAAATGTGATTGTTTATTCACTGTCCTCATGACTCATACTCTCTGTTACAACACATTCCATGTTGGCTTATGTTCTACACTGCTCGTCTTAAGGTCACCTTTGTGCTGTCAAATATAATGGCCACTTGTCTGTGTTCATACCATTGAAACTCTTGGTAGCATTCAAGTTGAATATACCTTCTTTATTCAGACCCTCGCTTTCCTTTGTGTAACATGATTTTCTGTGTTTTCTGCCTGCCTGCCTAGAGACTTTTTCCCCCTCTCGTTTGCCCATTCCACCTCTACTACTTGGCCTCTAAATTTGGAATACCCTGGAGTTCCATCCCCTTCACTGCTTTTCCCTATCTACACTTTCATTCTGGGTAATATCCACTCTGTGGTTTACATACTGCCTAAAATTTCAATGACTTCTAAATATTCGTCTCCAACTCTGATCTCTTGATTGAGTTTAGGAATTGCATAACCAGTTGCCTACTTAACTCTATTATCTAGGAAGCATCTCAAACTCACCATGATCAAAGTAGAATTATTGATTTATATCCCAAAACACATTTGTCCGAGTCTTCTCCAATTCACAAAATGTTAGCAAGACTCATATAATAGTCAGAAGCTATTCTTTATTCATCCATTTCTCTCACCTCAAAATCCTGTCATATTTTTTTAAATGTAGATAATCTATCTCTTCTCTATTTTCATTGCTATCATCCTGGCTCAGGCCACCTCTCTCCTGGAGTTAGGCAACAACTGGTCTTTCTCCTTATAATCTTGAAACTTCTTCAAGGCATTCTCTACACAGCAGTCAGATTGATTTTTTGAAACTGTAAATTGTGTTATTTCACTCCCTTAGATAAAATCTTTCAATGGATTCTAAATCCAGCCGCAGGGCAAGTGTCTCCTAAGAGATAATTTTTCCTGACCACACAAACTAGATGTAGGTCCCTCCGTCTATCGGTTATATTATCATGTTCCCTTTTTATGTGACTATCACTATCTAAGATGATCTTATTAAGTTAGGTTTATATGTGATTTTTACCTGTTCTACTCAATGCTAGATTCTAAGCTCCCTGACTATAAAGGCCTTGTGTTGCTCACTAGATGTTTTGTCCACAGCATCTAGAAAACACCCAGACTATATTGGTTCAATCTGTATGTGTTGAATAAAATAAAAACTCCTTTTACATTTGTCAGGGAGGAAGCTGGATGCCACAGTGACTAATAGTCACTTATTAGCTAATAGCTAATAATTATACAGCTATTTATAGAATGGCATGTTATAAAGACATGTTCTCTTTCAGGAGGATATATCTAGATATTCCAGAAAGACTCCAAGATCCATCAAGTCTGCAAAAGCCCATGAGATGTGTATTATGAAATACTGTCAGGTTGTGAGTCAGAAATTTCAAATTTAGGAACAAAGGTTGTATTTTTCATGACTACCTATTGGTGACTGAAGCTTTAAAAGAGAAAGAAAAATATGAACATATGTTAACAGTTGTACCTTTGTGTTTGCCAGGAAAGATTTGCTCTTTTGGAACATGAACAATGATAATGCTCCAAGTGTCTCCTGGAAAGGGTTTGGCACACTTAGGAAAATAAGGAAGAATAAGATTTGGTCTCTGCCAGAAAGTATATGTAATCCAACTAAAGAGGTAAACTTGTATGGAAATAACTAAGAAATGAAACCAAGGATCTGCCAGCATAGCCTAAACTTCTATATCTCACACTAAATTAGCCTCTAAAAGTATCTCTTAAATGGGTTTCCCACTTCCAGAACTAGGTAAGGATCATATTAAATATATGTTCCTGCCTTAAACCCATCGTCCAAACTGTTCCTTTTTAATGGAAAGAAATTCCTTCATAGCATTCTCTAATTAAAGAGAACCATCAAACTCAGATCTATATAGGCATACTCAACCACTCCTTTCCTGTGCACTCATAGCACTATTTTCATATGGCTGTGATGTTATATATTAGAAATAATTCTGTATGTGTCTGATAACATAGATAACACTGAAACTAAATTATATATTTCATGAGAGCAGGGAATATACCTTTATCATTTATAAACAATGCCTGACCTTTGGTGCTCAGAGACCATGCTTGGATTCCTAGTTATTTCCAAGTTTTCAACTGAGGGCATGCAATACATGTTTGGGACTAAATGAATGAATGCATGAATGAATGAACAACACTTATGACTCATGTGAGGAATAGAACAAAGTTTCAGATAAAGCTTCCCTAAACAAAGAATTAATGGTAGGAAATAGGACTCCCTCTCTTAGCTGCCTTCATCTGTATTGCCTCTTGTACTGCACATCTGTTGTTTCTTTCCTGACCAGTACTCCTCCTTCTAGTAACAGAGCCCCTGTTTTCCTAGAGAACTGCATTTACTCCACTTTATATCATACCAGTGGAACTCTCAAACATGTGGTTCTCCCTCTTTTTGAATCCTACTCATCCATCAAAGCACTCTACCACTGCATAAGTGATTGGTCCCAATTGAGTCCATCAGAGTTCTTATTTGTGTTTTTTTCTGTGACACATAAATTCTGGAAGGATGTGGGCCCCTCTCATTGTGAAAGTTGAACACTGAAGCCCATGTGTGGCTTAAGCTTCTTGGGACTACAGTGTGAAATGAATCAGTCTGAGAATGGATTTAAAGAAAGAGAGGACAGGAGAGCCTAGAGGCTTAGAGAACTTGCTTACCTTATTTGAACCCCTGGATGACTCATTAAGTTCCCTTTTTTCTTTTTCCTTTAGCTGTCATGGAAACTACTAGCATGAGTTGGAAACTACAATTGAAAGAGTCCTGGATAGTGTGTTCCTGTAAGATCAACTTGCCTCTGGAGAGCAATAATAAAAGACTGCAGATGCAGTTGTTCAGGTCATTACAAACTCTAGGAAATTAACAGAATTAAACAGGCCGAGGATCTATGATTGATACCAAAGAGAATTTTCTGGATACCCTGATGGAAAACAGTTGAAATAATAGTATTTCTATCTTTTGCTATGAATCTTCTTAAGATAAAGTGGACACACAGAGTTTGTATGGAGACTGAATGATTTTATTTCACATGTTTCTCCTCAGTGAAAGAAACAGATTAAAGGAACTACCAAAAACCCTAAGAAGTTTGTACTCTTAATATCCCATCTTACTGATCACTAAATTCTGCCTACAGAGTAGAAAGTTAAGAACCTGTCCAAGATTCTCAACCCAGTCTAGGAGAAACTTTTATCAGATATTATACAAACAGGATCTAGTGATAAAAGATAAACAAGTGACTCACAATATAAAGAGATAACAAGATACTAACAGAAAGTAGGAAGCTGACAATAAATAAGAAAAACTGTCGAACTTACTCAAAATGGTGGACTTGGCACATGCTGTAGCCTTCCCTCTAAAATAAGTCCACAGAAATGTCTGGAAGGAGATTTATAAAACTTCCTTACCATGCCAGAAAACAAGAAGAATTTCTTTCAACAGAGTGTGAGAAAATCCAAAGACTGAAATCAAAAGAGAGGAGATTAAACTAGAAAACTACAGTCCAAAATGAATTCAGGACTGGATTGCCACAAAAGTTTCATATACTTGGCTCAGGAGAGAGCCCTGAGAAGATTGTAGTCTATTAAGTGTGCAATAGCATTATATCTAAAAAATAATGTTTAAACCTTAGCTTAAAAATAATTTATTGCTGGGGCACCTGGGTGGCTCAGTCGGTTAAGCACCCAACTTTGACTCAGGTCATGATCTCACAGTTTGTGAGTTTAAGCCCCATATCAGGCTCTCTGCTGTCAGTACTGAGCCTGCTTCAGATCCTGTGTCCCCCTCTCTCTCTGCCCCTCATCTGCTCTCTCTGTCTCAAAAATAAACATTTAAAAAATAATCTATTGGTAATTTTTCAATGTATCATAATCATTGCTCATAGATCACCATAACAAATATGTTTGAAATAGTGCAAGAATTAGCAAAATGTGACTGACACAATGTGAGCAAATGCTGTTGAAAAAAATGGCATCAATAGATCGTTCAATGCAGGGTTGCCACAAACTTTCAATGTTGTTGTAAAACAAAACAACAAAAATGCAGTATCTGCAAAGCACGATTAAGTGAAACAGAATAAAATAAGGTATGTCTATACAGGGAAGCTACTAGTAGATCTTACATTCAAAGATGAATACGTAACCAAAATTACCAATCATTTGAAAAAGGTGAATACTTGAAAGAAAAGACATCAAGCACAACACAGAGAAGAGATTTGCACATTCAGGAAACAGTATAATTCATTTCTGGAGTGACCTGAGAAGATGTTGCAGCCATGCTTAAAGTTAGCTAGATGTTTGCTAAACTAAACATAAGATAGATGAAATAAAAAAAACTTGAGGGACACACTGAAAATCGAAATGAAAACCATACACTGGTAAGGTGAAATATTAACTCAGTAATTCCTCCAGAATATAGAATACAAGGAAAATGAGATCAAAATTGTGAAAGGAAAGTTAGTAGATATTAGTTCTCAGATGTAAAGGGTCATGAGCCATTAAAACTACCAAGAAAGATAAGATAAAAGATTTGCATAAATTTCATAAAACCAAGGATGAAGAGAAAATTTTAAAAAGTTCCAGAAGGATATTAACATTGATATCTGATATCTCATCAGTCACATTAGATGCGAGAAGAAAATAGAACAGCATCTTCAAAGATACAAGACAAATATTTTTCATCTTTTCATCCTATACCAGATAGACTTAACTATTTGTGGATGCAAAGCAAAAACCTATTCAGTGTTGTGTTGGCCCTTTCCGAAAGCGCTAAAAAATTTACAAGAGGAGAAATCAATTTAGTAGATAGGAGTAGATTTTTAGAAGTAATATCGGTTAGAGAAGCCAGTTACAAAACAATATTGCTATAATTGAGAACTATTATATGTAAAACTTAAGCATAAATATTAGTACAGGTGGTAATGACAGTAGTGGACAATAATTGCTGAGCTTAAACTAAGTACAAAACACTGTTCTAAATACCGTGTAAGTATTCATTTAATCTTCCTAACAATCCTGTCAGCTATATACCTATAAACCGATAATCCTGAGGCACAGAAAAGTTGAATAACTTGCCATTTGTCACAGAGCTAGTAGGTGATAGAGCCAGGATGTGAACCTAAAAATAACATTGAGATTCCAGATGATATTAAATGTATACTGAATTATGTCCCCCCACCAATTCATGTTGAATTCATGAATTCATGTTGAAGTCCCAAGCTCCAGGACTTCAGAATATAACCGTATTTGGAAATAATGTCTTTAAAGAGGTTATTAAGTTACAGTCAGGCACTTTGGGTAGGACCCTAATCCAGTAGCTCTGCTCCCTCATAGGAAAAGGAAGAGACACCAGGGAGGCACATGCACAGAAGAAAGACCATGTGAGGACACAGCAAGAAGGTGACAATCTGCAAGCCAAGGATAGGGGCCTCAGAAGATCTTGGACTTGGAGCCGCCAGAACTGTGAGAAAATAAATTTCTGTTGCTTACCCTGCTCAGTATGTAGCATTTTGTTATGGAAGTTCCAGCAAACTAATACTGGTTTGAGTGCTAACAATATAGCAATAGGAAATTTTTATGTGCTATCTAGATGCATCTTTTAAAGTATAAATTTAAGCCTATCGGGTTTTTTTAATTAAGAACAGCTCATAAAGAAGTATCTAATTTTAAGCCAGAAGAGGAAAAAATCTAACAAAGGAAATACATAAATGTTTTAAAGGAAACAAAGAAACCAAGCAAGACTTGGAAATTGGGTTTACAAAATAATGTAGAAATAAGTCTGTAGTGATCATATTATATATAAAAGAGTAAAATTCCTAGTTAAAAGACAGTTCAGGTTAGGGGGCCTGGGTGGCTCAGTTGGTTAAGCATCTGACTTCGGCTCAGGTCATGATCTCACAGTCCATGAGTTCAAGGCCTGCGTCAGGCTCTGTGCTAACAGCTCAGAGCCTGGAGCCTGGTTTGGATTCTGTGTCTGCCTCACTCTCTGCCCCTTCTCTGCTCATGCTCTGTGTCTCTCTGTCTCAAAAATAAATAATAAAACATTAAAAAAAAAGTTGAGGTTAAAAGAAAATTAAGCATGTACTTAACACACATCCCAGGAATTTCCCTTCTGGACATTTATCCCAGAGAAAGCAAGATTTATGTTGACCTAAAAACCTGTTCACAATTGTTGATATCAGCATTATTTGCCATACCCCAAACTTGGAAACAAATGTTCCTCAATAGGTGAATGGTCATGCGAACTGGGTACATCCATACAATAGAATGCTATTGGCAACACAAAAGAGCAAACTATTGGTAGGTGCAACAGCGTGGATGGATCTCTATGCTATATGCTAAGTGAAAAAGCCAATCTCAAAACACCATGTATAATTCCATTTATATAACATCCTTGAAATGACACAATTATAGAGACAGAATAGATTTGTGATTACCAGAAGTTAGGAATTGTACGGGAGAAGGAGGGTGTGACTACAAAAGGGTAGATCTTTGTGGTGAAGGAATAGTTCTATATCTTGGGTCATAGAGGTAGTAACACAAATTTACATGTGGGATAAAATTACTGAGAACTACATGCATGCATTGTACCAGTGACAGATTCTTGGTTTTGATCATATGCCATGTAAATCATAACCTTGGGGAAAACTGGATGAAAGGCAGAGAGGATCTCTCTGTACAATCTTTGCAACTTCCTATGAATCTGAGCATTAAGTTCAAGGCACTGTTTTAAATGCTGTCATGTATTAATTTAATCCTAATAGCAGCCTTATGAGATATATACCTGGAAACTGATGATAGTAAGGCACAGACAAATTGGGTTGTTTCTTTTCAAACATTTGAACAATGCCTGACACTTGGCAAGCATGTAAAAAACATTTGTTCTATTAGACAGTTAAAATAATACTGAATAATTTGAGGAACTTAAAGAATTGAAATAAATACTAGATTAAATAATGTAATATAGAAGGAGAAAATGGGAGCTAAATATTTTATTGACTCTAACATACCATTTATTTAAAATACATCATTGTGTATATACCACCGATACATTAAAATCCTGCAATTAAATTCATGTATAATGTGTTCTTATAGCTCAGAATTTTTTTAGATTTATTTATTTAAATTCAAGTTAGTTAACATACAGTGTACTGTTGGTTTCAGAAGTATAATCCAGTGATTCAACACTTCCATATAATACCCAGTGCTCATCCCAACAAGTGCCCTCCTTAATGCCCATCATCCATTTAGCCCAATCCACACCACCCACTTCCCCTGCAGCAACCCCCAGTTTGTTCTCTGTATTTAAGAGTCTCTGATGTTTGCCTCCCACTCTGTTTTTAGCTTATTTTTCCTTCCCCTCCCCTATGTTCATCTGTTGTCTTTCTTAAATTCTACGTATGAGTGAAATCATGTGATAGCTGTCTTTCTCTGACTTACTGTGCTTAGCATAATACCCTCTAGTTCCATTCACATTTTTGCAAATGGCAAGATTTCATTCTTTTTGATTACCAAGTGATATTGCATTGTATATACACACCATATCACTTTTATCCATTCATCAGTTCATGAACATTGGGATCTTTCCATATTTTAGCTGTTGTTGATAGTGCTGCTATAAACATTGGGGTGCATGTGCCCCTTCTAAACAGCATACCTATATCCCTTGGATAAATACCTAGTAGTGCAATTGCTGGGTTATAGGATAGTTGTATTTTTAATTTTTTGAGGAACCTCCATACTGTTTTCCAGAGTGGCTGCACCAGTTTGCATTCCCACCAGCAATGCAAAAGAGATCCTCTTTCTCCACATCCTCGCCAACATCTGTTGTTACCTGAGTTGTTAATTTTAGCCATTCTCATCCTGGTGTGAGGTGGTATCTCATTGTGGTTTTGATTTGTACTTCCCTGGTGAAGAGCGATGTTGAGCACTTTTTCATTTGTCGGTTGGCCATCTGGATGTCTTCTGTGAAGAAGTGTCTATTCATGTCTTTTGCCCATTTCTTCACTGGATTATTTGTTTTTTGGGTGTTGAGTTTGATACGTTCATTATAGATTTTGGATACTAACCAAATGTCATTTGCAAATGTCTTCTCCCTTTAAAGGCAAATATCTTCTTGCCTTTAAGTTTTGTTGATTGTTTCCTTCACTGTGCAGATTTTTATCTTGATGTCTCAGCAGTTCATTTTTGCTTTTATTTCCCTTGCCTCCACAGACATGTCTAGAAAGAAGTTGCTGCAGCTGAGGTCAAAGAGGTTGTTGCCTGTTTTCTCCTCTAGAATTTTGATGGTTTCCTGTCTCGCATTTGTGTCTTTCATCCATTTTGAACTTTTTTTTTGTATGGTGTAAGGAAATGGTCTAGGTTCATTCTTTTGCATGTCACTATCCAGTTTTCCCAACACCATTTGCTGAAGAGACTTTTTTCCTTTGGATACTCTTCCCTGCTTTGTTGAAGATTAGTTGGCTATATATTTATGGGTCCATTTCTGGGTTCTCCATTCCATTCCATTGATCTAAGTATCTGTTTTTGTGCCAGTATTATACTGTCTTGATGATTACAGCTTTATAATACAGCTTGACGTCCAGAATTGTGGTCCCTATTGGGGGTCGTTTCTGGTTCCATACAAATTTTAGGATTGTTTGATCTGGTTCTGTGAAAAATGCCAGTGTCATTTTGATAGGGATTGCATTGAATGTGTAGATCACTTTGGGTAGTATCAACATTTAAACAATATTTGTTCTTCCAACCCATGAGCATGGAATGTTTTTCCATTTCTTTGTGTCTTCTTTAATTTCTTTTATAAGTGTTCTGTAGTTTTCAGTATATAGACCTTTTACCTCTTTGGTTAGGTTTATTTCTAGGTATCTTAGAGGGGTTTTTTTTTGGTGCAATTGTAAATGGGATCAGTTCCTTGTGTTCTCTTTATGCCGCTTCATGATTGGTGTATAGGAATGCAGCCAATTTCTGTTCATTGATTTTATATTCTGCGTCTTTGATGGATTCGTGTATCAGTTCTAGCAGTTTCTTGGTAGGGTCTTTTGGATTTTCTGTGTAGAGTATCATGTCATCTGTGACAGTGAAAGTTTGATTCCTTCCTTGACAATGTGGATGCCTTTTACTTATTTTTGTTGTCTGATTGCTGAGGCTAGAACTTGCAGCTATTGAACAACAGTGGTGAGAGTGGACATACCTGTCATGTTCCTGACCTTAGGGAGAAAGCTCTCATTTTTTTTCCCATTGAGGATGATAATAGCTGTGCATCTTTTGTATATGGGTTTTATTATGTTGAGGTATGTTCCATCTATCTCTACTTTCTTGAGGGTTTTTATCAAGAAAAATGCTATATTTTGTTAAATGCTTTTTCTGCATCTTGACAGAACCATATGGTTCTTAGCCTTTCTTTTATTAATGTGGTTGACTGAATTGTGACTATCGAACCAGCCCCGCAGCCCAGGAATAAATCCCACTTAATCATGGGAATAATTATTTTAATTACTAAGAGTGGTTGAGAATGGTTCATCAGGAATATTGACCTGCAATTCTCCTTTTTAGTGAGGTCTCTATCTGGTTTTGGAATCAGGATAATGCTGTCTTCATAGAATGAGTTTGGTAGCTTTCCTTCCATTTCTATTTTTTTGTAACAGTTTCAGAAGAATAGGTATTAACTCTTATTTAAATGTCTGGTAGAATTCCCCTGGGAGGCCATCTGCCGCAGGCCTCTTGTTTTTTGGGGGAGATTTTTGATAACTGATTTAATTTTTTTACTGGTTATGGGCCTATTCATATTTTTTATTCCTGTTTCAGTTTTGTAGTTTATGATTTTTTAAGAAATTGTCCATTTCTTCCAGATTTTTCATAGAATTCTCTTAAAATTATTTGTATTTCTGTGGTGTTGGTGGTGATCTCTCCTCTTTGATTTGTGATTTTATCTATTTGGGTCCTCTCCCTTTTCTTTTTGGTAAGTCTGGCTAGGGGGTTATCAATTTTGTTTATTCTTTCAAAACTCTAGCATTTAGTTCCATTGATCTGTACTGGGTTTGTTTATCATTTATTTGCTCTTATCTTTATTATATACTTTTTTCCTGGCTTTAGGCTTTATTTGCTAAAACTGCTCCTTTTCTAGTTCCTTTAGGTGTAAGGCCAGTTTGTGTACGTGGGACCTTTCTTGCTTTTTTTTTAAATATGAAATTTATTGTCAAATTGGTTTCCATACAACACCCAGTGCTCATCCCAACAAGTGCCCTCCTCAATGCCCATCACCCACCCGCCTCTCCCTCCCACACCCCGTCAACCCTCAGTTTATTCTCAGTTTTTAAGAGTCTCTTTCAGTTTGGCTCCCTCCCCGACCTTTCTTGCTTCTTGAGATAGGCATAAATTGCAATATACTTGCCACTTAGGGGACCGCCTTTGCTGCATCTCAAAGGGTTTGGACTGTCAAGTTTTCATTTTCATTTGCTTCCACGTGCTTTTTAAATTTCGTCCTTAATTTCCTGGTTAACTCATTCATTCTTTAGTAGGATTTCTTTAACCTCCATGTATCCGACGGCTTTCCAAATTTTGTCTTGTGGTTGATTTCAAGTTTCATAGCATTGTGATCTGAAAATATGCATGGTATGATGTCCATCTTTTTGTGTGTTGAGGGCTGATTTGTGACCCACTATGTGATCTATTCTGCAGAATGTTCCATGTGCACTTGAGAAGAATATGTATTCTGCTTTAGGATAAAATGTTGTGAATAGATCTGTTAAGTCCCTCTGGTCCATTATGTCATTAAAAGCCATTGTTTCCTTGTTGATTTTCTGCTTAGACAATCTGTCCATTGCTTTGAGTTATTAAAGTCTTCTACTATTATGGTATTATCAATAAATTTCTTTATGATTGTTTTTAATTGATTTATTTATTTGGCTGTTCTAAGTGGGGGCATCAATTGGCAGATGGATAGACCCCTTAATTATGACATAATGCCCTTCTTCGTCTCTTGCTACCATCTTTGTTTTAAAACCTGGTTTGTCTGATGTAAGTGTGGCTATTCTGGCTTTCTTTTGAGGTCCATTAGCGTGATAGATATTTCTCCATTCCCTCACTTTCAATCTGCAGGTGTCTTTAGGTCTAAAATAAGTCCCTTGTAGGCAGCATATAAATGGATTTTGGGTTTTGTGGGGTTTTTTTAATCCATTCTCATACCCTATATCTTTTGATTGGAACATTTAGTCCATTTACATTCAGAGTGATTATTGAAAGATATGAATTTAGCGCCATTGTGTTCACTGTAGGGGTAGTGTTTCTGGTGATGTTCTCTGGTTCTTTCTAGTCTTTGTTGCTTTGGTCTTTTTTTTTTCTTCACTCAGAGAGTCCCCCTTAAAATTTTTTGCAGGACTGGTTTAGTGGTCATGAACTCCTTTACTTTTTGTTTCAGAAATTCTTTATCTCTCGTTTATTCTTTGTCCTTCTGAATGACAGCCTTGCTGAATAAAGAATTCTTGGCTGCATATTTTTCCCATTCAGCACATTGAATTTTTCCTGCCATTCCCTTCTGGCCTGCCAAGTCTCCATGGACCAGTCTGCTACTAACCTTATGTATGTAACCTTATGTAACCTTGTAGGTTAAGGACCTTTTGTGCCTACCTGCTTTCAAAATTCTCTTTTTGTATTTCTCAAGTTTCACTAAGATATGTCATGGTGTTGACCTGTTTTTGTTGATCTGGAGGAGAGTTCTCTGTGCTTTGTCTTAAATGCCTGTTTCTTTTCCCAGATTAGGGAAGTTCTCAGCTATAATTTGTTCAAATAAACCTTCTGCCCTTTTTCCCTGTTTTCTTCTCCTGGGATTCCTAGGATATGGGTATTGTTTCATTTCATGGAATCATTTAGTTCTCTAAGTCTCCCCCCATGACCTAATAATGTTCATAATTTTATCTTCTATTTCACCTATTTTCTCCTCTGCTTCTTTGATCCTGTCACTGTATCCAATTTGTTTTGCATCTCAGTTATAGCATTTTTCATTTCATCCTGACTAGTTCTTAGGTCTTTGATCTCTGAAGAAAGGGTTTTTCCTGGTGTCTTCTATGCTTTTTTTTCAAGCCCAGCTAGTAGTCTTATGACTGTATTTCTAAATTCTTGTTCAGATATTCCTTATATCTGTTTTGAAAAAGTTGTAGCCTGTGATTCCTTCTTGACCTTTCTTTTGGGGAGAACTTCTCCATCTCATTATTTTGGCTAAGTCTCTGTCTTTTGTGTGTTTTAAAAGTTTATTATGTTTCCTACACCTGAGAGTACGGCTATCTTAAAAAGGGGTCATACACTGTCCAGGGCATGGCACTTCCGGAAGTGTCTCTGCTGTATGCCATGTGCCCTCTGCTGTTGCATTTTGGGTGCTCTTTGCCACTGGTCAGTCCTCTGCAGAGCTCCTCCTTGCTTGCAGTGGCGGGGTGTTTGGACCTTTAACTAGGTGTACTTTGATTTGTTTTGTTGAAGTAAGCCTGAAAAGGGGGGGGCGAAGAGCCTGATACCCCCCAAAAAGAAAAGGGGACCAAAAAAAAACAAAGAATCAAAAAACTATAAGGCTGACTCAAAAAGAAAGGAAAAAAAAAGAAAAAAAGGAAGAAAAGAAAAAAGAATTAAAAAGGCTGATCCAGTGAAAGAGAAAAGGAAATTAAAAATCAAATAAGAAACTATGAGCCTGATTCCAAAGGAAAGAAGAAGAAAGAAAAAAAGGAAAAACTGGTGTCGTTTTGAAGCACTTGGTTTCATTGCACTTGGTGCATGGTGGGGGGCTGGCTGTGCTGGTCTTCTGGAGGAAAGGCCTACTGCATTGGCTCAGAATCACTCTTGCCCCAGTAAATAAGCAGTTGCCAGGCATAGGATGGGGTTTGGTGTGTGTCCTGTCTTTCCTGGGGCCTGCTGTGTTGCTTTCTGAAGCTACACCCTGTTGGTGTTGGGGGGGAAATGGCACCACCCCAATCTCTCATCCCCTGACTGGGGATCTCACCCCTGCCCCACCGTTCAGGCAGCCCTCACGGAAGAACAAGGGCAGCCAGCTAGCCTTGCTCCACAACTCTCCTACAATTTTTTTTCCTTTGGTGCATAACTGGGATTCAAAATTAGAAGTTTTAAAGGACCTGGAACCGTGCGGAACCGCCCCCCACCCCTGCTCTGGAGTACAGCCTCTCCACCCAGCTGATGAAAGATCTTTGGCTGGTACCTGAAGAGGCTTCTGGCCTTGGGGAGGTAAGAAACCCTCTTCCAAAAGTACTGCAAGAAGGGAAATGTTCTCTCCCAGTGCACCTCGGATTATCTCTACACCACAATTTTCATTACAGGGCCAGCTCCCTCCTTCTGAGGAGCGCAAGCCACAGTTCCACTCCAAGAAAGTCACAGGCTTCCAAAACCTCAGACTTTGAGCTCCAAACTTGACTTGAAAAAAATAACTGGGACACTCACTACTTCTCACTCCCCAGTCTATGGTCCAAAGAGGTTTTCCTCTTGTGCAAAGTTGATATCACTCAACTCCTCTCTCTTTCTCTCCCTTTCTCTCCCTTTTGTCTCTCCACAGAAAGGATTCCTTCCCCTCCACAGCACCACTGTTTTTCTCTCCCCCAATTCACTTCGACCCACCCTGCACCTGCCAAGTTGTTTCCTTCCAATTCTGGAGATCCCTCTGCCACTCTGCAATTGATTTCCTGGGTGTTCCAAGTGATCTGACCTCAATACAGCTGTGTTTGAGGGTTGAGGAAAGCCCAGAGTCCCCCTACTTCTCTGCCATCTTAACACCTCCATAGCCAAGTATTTCTTTGCATAAGAGGAGCAAAAGATACAGATTGATTTTAAAGTTTGTTAAATATGCATACTAAAATCTTTTAATTCACTAATGATATATATATATATATATATATATATATCTAGATATAGATATCTAGATATCTATATATATCTATATATCTATATATCTAGATATAGATATCTAGATATCTATATATAGATATCTATGATCCATATCTATGATATATATAGTAAAACTTGTAAAACTCTAAAGGGAGGTGAAGGATAAAATGTAATCATCAAAATATAAGATGACAAGCCACAGAGTAGCAGAAAAGATTTGCAAAAGACATATATGATAAGACTGTTTTCTAAAATATACAAATCTTAAAATTCAACAATAATTTAAAAATGGGCAAAAGACTTAAACATTTGCTTCATTAAAAATAGAGATGGCAAATAAGCATATGAAAAGATGCTCATCCTCATATGTTATTAGGAAATTGAAAATTGTAACAAGAATTAGATATCATAACACACTATTAGGCCAAAATCCAAAACATTAACCACACCAAATGCTGGGCAGAGGGTGGAGCAACAGGAACTCTGATTCATTGCTGGTCAGAATGCAAAACGGCACAGCACTTTGGGATAGAGTTCCATACATTCTTAGAAAATTAAACATCTTCTTAAAATATCCAGCAATTACACTCATTGGTATTTCCCCAAATGATCTGAAAACTTATGTCCACATAAAAACCTGCACAGAGATATTTGTAGTAGCTCTATTCATAATTGCCAAAAACTGGAAAAAAAAAAAACAACCAACATGTCCTTCAGTAGGTGAATGGATAAACTGTGGTACATCCAGACAAGAGAATTTTATTTAGAGCTAAAAAGAAATGAGCTACCAAATCATGACAAGACATGGAGTAAACTTAAATGTACACTTTTAAGTAAAAGAAGGAATCTGAAAAAAACTACATATTATATGATACCAAATATATGACATTCTGGAAGAGACATAACTATGGGACAGTAAAAAAAAATCATTGGTTACTAGGAGTTAGGAAGGAATGAATAGGTGAAGCACAGAGGATTTTTAAGGCAGCGACACTATTTTGTGTAATAGGGTAATCATGAATACACATCATTATACATTTGTCAAAACCCATAGAATATATGACACCCAAAGTGAATCTAACATAAACTATGGACTTTGGGGAATAATGATGTGCCAATGTAGGTTCATCAGTTGTAACAAATGTACCACTCCACTGCATAGTGTTGATAGTAGAAGACACAGTGAAGGGGGGAAGGGGTGGATGAGGCATATGGGAAATCTCTGTACTTTCCACTCAGTTTTGTGAATCTAAAAACGCTCTTAAAGTCTATTGTTTAAGTAATTATTCCAGTTAAGAGGAAAGGAAAGAAAAGGGGGTGAGGGGGAAGAACATGGTAATAGAAAGCAAAAAAAAGAAAAAGGTAGAAATAAATTCAAATGTACCCCAAATCACACTAACTTTAAGTGGGCCAAATTCTCCTTAATGTTCAATGTCAGTGAGTTTATAAATTAGAATTAAATAAAATCCCTTTTTAAAATGTTCAAAAGATACATCTAAAACATAATGACACCAAAATGTTGAAGGTCAAGAAATTGGAAAATATTAAATAGAAACAAAGGGGATGCTATAATATCTGTTTTAACATACAGAACTCTTGGGAGAACATAATGACTAATATTTCTATTCTCTGACCACATCTTCCACTTAGACCACATTCCTGGATCAAGAGCCAAGAGTAGTACATCTCCATTCTGGATCTGGCACCTGAAACTTGAGTCACTAGAATGGTATATTGTCTTCAGGGAATGTCTAGACACAGGAATATCTGTGAGGCAAATAAAACTCTGGGTAGGATGGGCTGTTCTAGGAATATGTTGTTAATGCCATAAAAGATTAAAACCTTGGGATAACTAGATTATGATATTCTTAAGATGAAGGATAATGTTTTATTATTCATATCTGAATCACTAGCACCTAAAACATTATAGGTATCAGGTTAATGTTGGACAAATAAATGAGTGAATTAATGTATGTACATGGTATAGTACAATGGTTTAGTTCTTCATTGTCATACACATAAACGAATTTATCAATACAGTAAATATTGCTGTACTTTCTCTATGTCAAAGGCCTAAAATGTGTAAAGGGGATATAGGGATATGAGAATGCTTAGATAAACCCTGCCTTGTCTTCTCATGCTCCCTAGCAAAGACTTTTCTACTGTGATGTCTTGTCTTGGAGGGTGTTTCTACCACCTCTCTTCTCTCACAGCCTTTCTTTTACAGCAGTGATTCTCAAATTACGGTCCACAGACAGAAACATACAGTCCATGTGCCAGCCCACGGAATGCTTCTACTGGTCCTCATCAAGATCCATATGGAAACTGAGGGTAAGTATTTGAAACTTTCTAAACAGTTTCAATTGCCATGACATCTATGCAGATTTTAAGACTTTTTTCAAAAGTCACAGTAGCTGACAGTTTGGAAATAAGTAACTTGTCTTTCACCACAGGTAGTTTGAAAGGTTTTGTGCCAAGGATGTTGGCTGAATATATATCACTTACAATCTTCAGGACCAAATCTTAGGAATTGGTACGGGGTTTTAGGCATCCAGGCATAAAAAGACAGATGAAGTCGGAGTTAGGTTTCAGAGCTAAAGTAATAGTCACATGATAAAACTGAAAGTATTAGGTGGGGAAGAGCGTGAAGTATGGAAGAGCCCCCCCAGCAGAAATATGAATTGCTCTTACAGAGCAAATAGTTCTTCCTATTTATTAGATCCTTTTCAGACTCAGGACAGAAATAGCTCAACCACCCACCATGTCTCTGCATGGTGTTCACTGACAATGTGTCCTCTTATGTGGAGTTATCTTCAGACTCCAGGTTTTCAGAGGAAATTCTACCATGCACTAGAGCCGCGGGGTATTGTTACACTATGGCCACAAGGACTTAGGTGTCTTAAAACTAAGAAATTTCTATTCCCAAGAGCTTCTGGTAACATATGGGGATAGATACAGGAATCTCAAAGAATTTCTGAGACATATCCAGTTAGCAGAACCTGTGGAATTATATCACATCTAACTGCATATTCTTTATTGTCTCTTCAAATTTATGCCCTGGGTTAATCATAAACCAAGTGACAGTGAATACACATGGATGAAAACAAACGTCTTCATGGACAAGAAAAAAATAAGTTTTGTACAGCCACAAGAGACAGTTAAGAACTCAGGCACTTTTCCAACTACCCAGATGAAGAAGTCATTAAAACAGGTGAGTAAGCAAAACTATAGAGACTTCATTACCTCTAATCTTGCCTGTGGTCAGTAGCGGAGAGGAAAAAGCAAAGAAAAAGGAATTAGAAAAATGATGTTATGCCAAAATCTTTTTTCAAGGAAGAGAAAGGAAGAAAAAGGGAAAGTTTGGAAGAAAAAATGTGGTAAACAAAAATGATTACAAGAGCCTCTCTTCATAACAAGGACAGGCTAGTTTTCCTGACATGGCATGAAAATAATGTATTTTTCTAATAACCAATGATCCAAAGTACCCAGTGCTCCATGGGGAGCAAGCATATATACAGTCATTCAACCTAACATCTAGTTGGAGAAATAAGTATGTCAAAAATACCTGCTTCCAGCTGATTCTTTTTTTTTTTTTAACCTTGTTTCATATAAGACATTGGGTGGAAAATGTGTAAATATGCCACAGGAATTTGGAATGTGGGAGAGATAAATGTGGTATCGAATTACTCTGGAAAGATTTCTATAAAGATGGGTCCTAAGCTGGGGATTGACTGCCCATCAAGTTTGGATTGGTGCAGGGCAAGCCATCCCAAAGTAAAACGTGTCATAAAGTCACAAAAGCAGGAAGATTTTTTGATTTGCGCCTTTGAATATAGGAGTATGCTTATATTGTATTTTGTGTGTATGTTTTAATTTACATAAATAACTTTGTGATAAATATTCATAATACTTCTTTCTTCACTTAGCAATGTGTTGAGCAACCCTCTATGTTGTATTCAAATGTAGTAGGTTGCTTCTAACTGCAATGTAGTGTCTCACATTACACATCCACTGCATATTTCTTAACCATTTCGTAGTAATACAAATTAAAGTCCATCTAAGGCCCTATACAAACACACACATAGATACACAGGAAACTGAAACCAAATTCTGAAAGTGATTGTTTTATGGACGTGACTGAAACGTCCTCTGATTTACTCAAATTGGATTGCGTAGACTTGGGACATAAGTATACACAATTTCACGGGGAAAAAATGCTATCATATTGCGCTGTATGTTAACTAAATAAAATTTAAATTAAAAAATTATTATACTTGTTTTTATACTCACCAAGAGTACAACAGACTTATGTATAAAAATGCAATATATATTATGACTCAGTTGGGTTTAAGCCAGCAAGGTAGGGTGGTTTAGCTTTAGAAAACATTTAAAAATAAAGGAGAGAAATCATATAACCACCTCAATAATCAGAAAGAAAGACTTTGAGAATAATTCACCTCCCACTAATTCAACTTCCATTAAACACTTAGCTGTTGTCCAGAAGATAGATTCCTTTTTTGTTGAAGTATACATGACATACAATGTTATATTAATTTCATATGTACAACATAGTGCTTTAACAATCCCATACATTACACAGTGCTTCCCACGATAAGTATAGTTAACCATTTGTCACCCAAAGTTATTACCACATTACTGATAGTCCCTATGCTGTATTCAACACCTTTGTGACTTGTTCATTTTATAACTGGAAGTTTGGACTTCTTAGACCCATTTATCTATTTCACCCATTCCCCACCCCACCTGCCATGTTCCTCCCTTCTGGCAACCACAAGTTTCTCCTCTGTATTTATAATTCTTTTTCTTTTGTTTGTTCCTATGTTTTGTTTTTTAGATTCCACATATAAGTGCAAATACATGGTATTTGTCTCTGTCTGACTTATTTTATTTAGCATAATATTCTAGGTTTATCTATGTTGTCATGATTGGCAAGATCTCCTTCTTTTTTTTAGTCAAATAATATTCCATTGTGTGTATGTGTACCACATCATCTTTATCTATTCATCTGTCATTGGATGCTTTGGTTGCTTCCATATTCTGGCTATTGTAAATAAAGCTGCAGTAAACCTAGAGGCACATATATCTTTTCAAATTAGTGTTTTCATTTTCTTTAAGTTCTGCTACCCAGTAACAGAATTACTGGATCTTGTGGTATTTTTATTTTTAATTTTTGAGGAACCTCCATACTGTTTTTTGTAGAGTGGCTGCACCAATTTACCTTCCTGCCAACAGTGCATGAGGTTTCTCTCTTCTCCACATCCTCTCCAACAGTTATTTCTTGTTGATAGTACCAATTCTGACAGGTGTAAGGTAATACCTCATTGTGGTTTTGATATGCATTTTCCTCATGATTAGTGATGTTGAGTATCTTTTCATGTGTCTCTTGCACATCTGTATGTCTTCTTTGGAAAAAATGTCTATTCAGGTCCTCTGCCTATTTTTAATAAGATTATTGAAGGGGGGTTGGTGTTGTAAGAGATATTTATATATTTTGTATATTAACTCCTTATCAAATATATCATTTGAAAATGTCTTCTCACATCCAATAGGTTGCCATTTTTATTTTGTTGATGGTTTCTTTCAATGTGAAAAAGTTCTGTATTTTGGTGTAGTCCCAATAGTTTAGTTTTGTTTTCGTTTCCCTTGCTTGGAAGACATATCTAGAAAAATGTTGCTAAAGCCAGTGTCCAAGAGATTAATGCCTATGTCTTCTGTTTTATGGGTTCAGATGTGTTTTTAATCCATTTGGACTTTATTTTTGTATATGGTATAAGAAAGTGGTCCAGTGTCGGGGTGCCTGGGAGGCTCAGTCAGTTGGGTGTCTAACTTTGGCTCAGGTCATGATCTCGCGGTTTGTGAGTTCGAGCCCTACATCAGGCTCTGTGCTCACAGCTCAGAGCCTGGAGCCTGCTTTGGATTCTGTGTCTCCCTCTCTCTCTCTGCCCCTCCCCAACTTGTGCTCTGTCTCTCTGTCTATCAAAAATAAATAAAACATAAAACAGAAATTTTTTTAATAAGTAAAATAATAATAAAAAAAAGAAAGTGGTCCACTGTCATTCTTTTGCTCATAACTATCCAGTTATTGAAGTGATGTCTTTTTCTCATTGTAAATTCTCACCTCCTTTGTCATAGATTAACTGACCATGTAAGAGTGGGTTTATTTCTGGGCTTTCTGTTCCATTGATCTATGTATCTATTTTTGTGTCAGTACCATAGTGTTTTGGTTACTATACCATTATAGTATGGCTTGAATCTGGGATTGTGATAACTCAATCTTTGTTGTTCTTTCTCAAGATTGCTTTGGCTATTCAGGGTCTTCTGTGGTTCCATAAAAATTCTATTATTTGTTCCAGTTCTGTGAAGAATACTATTGGTGTTTTGATAGGAACTGCATTGAATCTGTAAAATGCTTTGGGTAGTATGTACATTTTAATATTAATTTTTCCAATCTATGAGCATGGTATATCGTTTCATTTGGCTGTGTCATCTTCAATTTCTTTTATTAATGTCTTATAGTTTTCAGAATACAGGTCTTTCACCTCCTTGGGTAAATATTCCTAGGCATTTTATTCTTTGTGATGCAAGGATAAATGAAATTGCTTCAATTTCTTTTTCTGCTACTTCATTATTAATATATAAAAACACAACAGATTTCTGTATATAATTTTGTATCCTGAAACTTTACTGAATTCACTTATTGGACTTTTTAGGGTTTTCTCTATATAGTATCTTGTCATCTGCAAATAGTGACAGTTTTACTTCTTCTGAGAAGATAGCTGTCTTAATCCAGTAGAAAGCACTAAAAACAGCAAATATCCTACACCAAACATTATACATTTAATCAAATATGGGAAAGTATGAAAATAACAATGAGAACAAGTCAGAGCTTCCCAGTATGGCCACTTCTGATCGTCTTTGTTGTGGATGTATACAGAAAGAAAAACACTATAAAAATAGCAAAGCACAGTAGGTGGGAGCAAGGAGGGGGCAGAGTTGACTGGGAAATGGCACAAGGAAACTTGATGGGGTAATGGTAATACTTCATATGTTGATTCTATACGAATGTATACATGTGTTAATGCTCATAAAACTGTTCACCTAGAATGAACGTGTTGTATACAAATTATATCACAAAAAAAGCTACAAAAAAAAAAAAACCTCTGTTACAATTCCTAAGCAATACCTCAGCAATAACTGTACCAGGTAGCAATAGTAGTGATGGAAAAAAGACTTAAAATTGAGGAGATACTTAGTAGGTGTAGGCAGGTTGAACTGCTGGGGGAAAAAAACTCCCAAAATATGATAACTCAAACAGGACAGGGGTTTGTTTCTCACTCATGTAACTGTTCAGGCAGGTTCTGATCCTTGAGGTCATCTAGGAAGCCAGGCATCCGTCGTGGAAGCTGTTATCCACTGCCAGTCGTCTTAACCTAAGACCAGTGGAGACCCAAATGGTCCTACAGACAGAATTTAGTTAATTTTTAAACTTGAATGGGGGAAAAAATTACATCTTTATATTCACTAGCTTCTAAATGAAGTTGAGTCATCTCTTTAATTTTAAATAGTGACAACAAATCACAGTAGCATTGACAGTCCCTGTGACCCAGTCACCAATGGAAATCACAGATATTTTGATATCACAATTCAGTTATTACAGAATCTGGAAATATCACTCACCTAACATCACTCTTAAATTATCATAAATTATTCTCAGCTGCTAAATATTTAATGTGTTTATAACTATATAATTAAGTCATTTAAAATGTTGATAACTGTACTTCAACGTAATTAACTTTTGTTACAATCCTCTACATTTCATGTGTTTAAAAACATTATGTGCAGAAGAGATCCAAGGGCTTCACCAGACTGCCAAAAGGGACCATGTTACAAAGAAGTTTTAAGAACTGTGTTAGGATTTTGTCACCCCCATGGTCAAAGCCAGGCTGCTGCCCTATTTAGTTTGGATCAAGTAGGAAGAGAAAAGAGAGCATGGAGGAACTATATTATGGCCTTAAGGGAAAGGCCAGGATATGGCACACATTACCCTTTGTCTATATTCCACTTCAGAGAACTCAGTCCCATGGCCACACCCAGACACAATGGATGCTGGGAAATACTGTGTTTCTCAGGTGTTGGGGAGGAAAGGTTTTCCTCAACTCTCTTTAGGTCACTGGTTTAGTCTGAAAATTAAACTGACAGTAACAAGAGAAAGGCACACAAATTTTTTTTGAATTTTTACATGTACATGGGTGTCTTCACAAGAGAATGAATACCCAAAAAAGTAACCAAAACAGAAAGCGTTGGCATCTTTTAGACAAACAATAAATTTGTGAAGAATTGGCAAGACATGGGTTGGGCTAGTGCCAGCTGAACTATGGCTAGGCAGTTGCTATCTTCCTTAAGTAGTTAATTTCCTTAACTTTCTAATTAAGATAGATAAGGGTTAGTTTACCAGGGTTTGTTTGCAGATTCCTCTGACGCCATCTCTGAGCTGATAAGTCTATCTCCAATAAAATCAGGGGTTTATTTGTTTGCATTTACTGTTTCTTAATTGCCTGCAGCTCAAAATAATTTTTACGTCAAAGAGGCAAATTTGGGGGTGACATGTTCTAGTTTCCTTCATAGGTACCGTGATAGGGCACTAGGCATACCACCCTAAGATAAACACTGTTCCATTACCTAGCTACATTTCTGTTACTAGCAACAGACTATAGTCTGCACATTGACTCACTCATGTCTAAGGATAATTGGATATAAACATATGGGGATGACATGAGTCAAAGAGAGTGGCTAGTTTTCTGATTAGTGATACCATCACAAAGAAAGGTAAAGGAAGAAGCAAAAGAATAGAAAACATTCCACTTGGACAAGTTGACTCTGAGATTCCTATAAGCAGTAGTGCACTAATAAACTTGCTTTCTGAGGGGTAAGGGGTAGGAGAAAAACCTGTTTGCAGGAATTGCTGCTTCCCATAATGTAAATCTATCCCTCATGGTCACTTTCAGGCTATCAAGATGATGTCATGGCACAGGAATTGGGAAAAGATGAGCACAATAAGCTCTCACAAGCTCGTATGAGCCTGCACGCCCCTGCTGGTGAAGGTGAGGATTTCCACGTGGAAACATTCTGATGAAATTCGCATATGCAGAGCTCAAGTTCAGGAGTAGAATCTGGGTGAGTCATTGATTTTTGGAATCAATGAAATTATCTACGAACAAGTTTCTTTTTCTTTTTAAAAAACAAAAATGACATTGGGCCCAAAATGGAATCGTTTATGCTAAGCCCTATGTCACCAAACCCAGACTTAAAGCTTCAGCTCTCCCAGAAATGGAATCTTAAATAAATCAATTAGTAATTCCCTCATCAGCTCAATTTTGGTAATCTGCCTGATAGACCCTTGCTATCCCTGAAAGAAAAGTAACCTTGCAAAAACCAATCTTCTTTTTTGTCTACTATAGTAACTTCCTTATTCCCACTCCTTTCTGCCTATAAAAGTTTTTCATTTTATACAGTTCCTCGGAGCCCTTTTCTGTCTGCTACATTGGATACTGCCAGATTCAAATTAATTTTTGGCTCAGATAAACTCTCAAGTATTGTAATATGCCTCAGTTTACTTTTAACAGTGCTAGTGTCAGAAGAAGCAACTGAATGAGACCTCTGAGAGCCCTCAGGAGCAAACAAGCAAAAGTACCCACTGAGCCCCTGGGACCCACTGCCTTCTTGCTGCCACTAGTGGTTGTAGGTAAGTCCCTTTCTTATCCTAGTTCTGCAGTTATTTATGAACTTTCAGACTTTATTTGAGCATTTCTTTCCCCACTGGTTACAGAAACAGGCTGGAGTTGGACCGGCTCTGACTTAGAAACTGAACTTGGGGCTGGGGCTGGACTGGGTCTAGCATGAGGTCTTAGGTGAATACAATTTTAAGGCTGAACCAACAAGTTAACCTTATCAAAAATAATCACAAATTACAGTAGCCACGGTGGAGAACTTCTAAGGTAGATAAACATTTAGAAGCTACCCTAGGAAAAAAGGAGTCTCAGGGAAGCACTTACCATAAAGGGTAGAAGGAAAATTATTTTTCCTCTTCTAAGTTTCTGGTGCCCAGAATGACACTTGCTGGGACAACCTTACTCACTCCAGAGTCTGCATATGGGATCCTGCGAAAACTGGCAGAAGCCTACAAAGAGTAATTCTTACCAAAGTCAGCTCTGCCAGATCTCTACCGATAGTGCCTGATTGAGAGAGAATGGTCACATTTCACATGATCTCTTCTTTTCCAAATTCAGATTTGCAGGTAAAAAATATTTGGAAGAATTAGATCTTGAGTTGGGATTTAGGAATTTGCTTTTTGGTACCCACTGGTTGTATACATTTTCTGCTTCAGAGACAGCTATTGCCTTCTTGTTTGTCTCATTTTATGTCCTGAGGATTTAGCTTGACAACCATCAGGTTGAGGGGCCCACAGATATGGATGGATGGATGGAAATGTGGGTCACACCCCACTTCCAGCTAGATATGGCTGAACAGAGATTTGGGCTGTACTCCATTTGCTGGTAGGTTCCTACCAGCTGTTGCAGCTCGAAGGTGGAACTGACTGTCTTTCTTTTGGTTATCTTTGGTCTTGGGAGAGTAGTATATTTTGCACCCTCTTTGGGGACACTTCTCATGTCTATGAAGTTATTTAACACTGCCAGGAATATTTACTGTTGCAGTGGCTGAAACCTTGCAAGATATTCAAAAGGATTTCTCTTCAGTAGCTTTCTGGTCAAAAGTTGGCCAAACTGGCAGCTGATAGGACCTGATAGGAACTTTTTTTTTAAAGGCCTTCTCCCCTCAGCCAAGATGAAGCTGTGACCCCAGAGGGAAAGAACAATACTCTGAAACCTTTGTGGGAGGACTTATGAAAACATTCCCCAAACAGCCCTAAATCTAGAACATAGGAATCTTTTGATTTCCATCTTATCATTCAGGTTGCAACCCAGTTCTTTGAGGAATTAAAAATAACTGTCCTAAAAATTGAGGACAACTTGTACAACTTGTCTTACAAATTGAGTCTTTACAAGAACACACACAAAAAAAGCCTACCTGTCCTTTTCACCGGCCCCCAAACTTCCCCTATTTATCTCAAAAGGCTTGTAGATACTGTAAAAGTTCTGGTCTTAGGAAACAAAAGTCCTTCTTGGAGGAACTTTCATTCTTTTTTGTGTGCCTTTGAGATATAAATATTCTACCCTGCTTTCTGTCAGAAATGAGGGCCAACGCTTTGAAATGCAGACTTCAGAGAAGTAATTTTTATCAGAAGGAAAAGAAAGGGAAGGAAAGGGAAGGCTATTGGGAAAGTAAGCAAATAAAAATCTTAAAAATCTTCAACACAAATAGTGAAAAGTTTAAGCCATCTGAGCAATTAACCTGAACTTATTCCATCTGCCAGAAACATAATTTAGATACAACTGTTATGTTTTTTTTTTTTAAATAAACTAGTTAATTTCCCATGATTATACCTGTCTCATGCATGGCTAAAATTTTAAAACAAAAGCTATAAGATCTATGTTGGTATCTCTATGTTTAGGTATGTCTGTTAAATACACATATCAATGTATGTTACATAGTCATATGACTTTTTTTTTTTTTTTTTACCTCTGGATGATACTGCCAAAATTGATTTGTGAACTCTATTTGATTGGCTTAAATTAAATATTCTCTCAGGAACATAGAAACTACCCAAATGTTGTTCAAGTTCATGTGATCCAGGATAATCTTCAATAAATAAAGGCTAGTTTAAGTTTGTTGGTTTCATCAAAATAGGTGTGTCTTTAGAGTTATCAGCATTAAATATAATGCAGACATACAGCTTCTACTTAAGTTTACTAATGATTAAATTACTTCATGATCTCTGTTACGGAACTTATCAACAAGAAAAATAACAAGATGATGATTAGCTGTTTAATATCTCATAAATCTTGCAGTAACGTAAACATCATTGTTAAGAATAAGTAAATAGATGTAAGTAAGATAAAAGTTTATGTGAAATTTTCAACAATGGTTAGGTTTTATGGTACGTCTACCTATAAATAGTTTCCAAATCTTTTTAGTAACTTGAAATTTTTAAGTTACATGGAGGTAAGTTAAATGATATAGTCATTAAATACCTAGATCATTTCCAAATACAAGATATTGAAATATCACTGAAGATAGGTTTGTCCACTTTGGCTTCCTTTTACAGAAGAACTACAGATATTTGGGTCTGTTAGGAAACATTTTTGTGCCACATTAAAAAATGTAGTATGAGGAAGAATTTATTTCTAGATATTAGAAAATGTATTTATAAATTTACCCGTCCACAGAATGCGGTATAATAGTCCACATTTACTTCTTAGTTTGAACCGGGAATTAAGCATTCTAAGGGTTAAGAATGCTAATTAATATATGTAACTGAAACTATTTAGAAATAATAAGGGCGTGGGACTCCTGGGTGGCTCAATCTGTTAAGTGTCTGACTTCAGCTCAGGTCATGACCTCATAGTTTTTGGGTTCGAGCCTTGCATGGGGCTCTGTGCTCACACTGCAAAACCTGCTTTGGATTCTTTCTTTCTTCCTTTCTTACATTCATTCTTTTTTTCTTTCTTTCTTTCTGTCTCTGTCTCTCTCAAATAAACACTAAAAAAAAAGAAATAATATGGGTGAAGGGAAACAACTGTGTATGAAAAATAGGTAAGATAAGTAAAATTGATTGTTCCAGAATTATAAAAAGGAAAAAGACAAGACAAATTATGAATGGATCTAAAAAGTTGTGTAAGTTTTGTAGAAAAAGAATCTTGGAAAAGGAGTGTTATATGTGGTCAAGCTGGCTAAGATTAGAATGGACTTAAATTTTTTTTTTAAGTGAGTTTTAGTGTCAATATGCTAGTGCAAAATTAGGATTTGTTTTATTCTCTGTTAATAGCACAAAGTTTTCTTGGCCTGTTGGTCTAATCTAGATAAGATATTGGAAAAGTTCTGTGTGTTTTTTAAACCTTTTGGGTAATCTTCTTGGAAAGCAATGATTTTGGTCTTACCAAAATAATTTACTGTGCTTTGTGTTGTTTTTATCACGGCTTTGATTACTTAAGAAAACTCAGTCTTTACGGTATTAAAAGAGCTAACTTTGGTTCACTACTGTGTAACCTTCTGTATCTGTCTTTAAAATCTATTTTCACATGAATTAAATAGATAATTATCTATTATTTTATAATGTTCTTTGATCCTGTTAGCCAAATGTCCTAATCTTTTGACATTTTGACAGCTTTCCCAAATTAAATTCTAAATGCAGTCTTTTTGACCTCAGAGTAACTTTGGGATTTCCACAGAGTCCCTGAACAATCTCAAAAGATTTATATTTGACATTATAAAAGAGATGTTAAATTATTTAGGTTTATTTGTTACGTGAAGCTACGTGAGAAGCATTGTCAAACGAGTGGTGATAAACACTTAGGTTATATTTGTATGGATGCATGTTATAATAGTTCTAAAAATTGTGTGAAATACCTAAAAATCTGATATGCCCTGGTATAATGTTATCACTCATAATTCGAGTTATTACCTTAAAATGTTGTATGTCACAGAAATAACCAAATTTCCTTGTCAATTCCATTATAATGAAGTTTTATCAGGTCTTTCACCATAGACACGTTTACGTCTTGTCATTTACAAACAGTTTTGCTTTATTCTGATGCTTTTGCAAAAGTGAGATTCACGGAAAGGACCCTACCAAGTATTTTTGACCACTGACAATGCTGCTAAATTACAATGTGTTAAACTTTATGTGCATATTTCACAACTGAAGAATGCTCTTCCTGATATCTGGTCCTGTGCAAATGGTGGAGACCTCAAAAATCACATTGACTAGGAAAAGAAATAGTCGACACTGAAGTAGACAGCCTCCTCCCATGATGTGATATCAAAATGCTTCTTTTCATTCCTTCTTCACTCTCTAACCATCGTTTTCCAAATTCTAACACCATGAAGATCTTTATGATTCTTTTGTCCACATTTAACATCTCTCAGGCCATTGCAAGGGGGTAAGTTAATCTCCAAATAACTGTTGGATTTGCCACAATGCTGTTGATCCTGTAGTTCTGCCTGTCACAGATGTCTCCCTGATTTTCAAAAACCTTGTTTCTCTGGAACAAACTCAGCCCTCTATCCACCATGTTAGGTTCCCTAAACCTTGAGATTAATTTCCCTGTCACTGGTTAACAACCCAAACACAGAGAAACTTGCATCAAGGCTCTGTACATAAGGGACATAAGGCCAGGATGACCAGAATAAAACCATCTACGTAGTCTACATCTCCTAAAGTTTTACTGGTCCCCACAGCTGTCACCGTTTTAGTCTCAAGCCACAGATTCAAATGGGAATTACCAGGAGGCATTTGTAATTCAAAATGTGCTTCCTTTGGCAAATATGTATGCCCCTCACTAGGAGTAAGTGCAAATGAGGCTATAATCCTTAATTCTTTTAATTCTTTTAATTAAGGCTTTTCCTTAATTCTTAAAGATACTGCAGAACCTGCTGCTAAAGCAACAGCTGCCCAACAAAATCCTTGGACTCTATGCCCAAGGTTGCTCATGATTCTTTTTTCATTGAGCAAGTTTTTACTATGCCAATACCACTTGCAGTATGTGGATTTATACTTCTAGGCTAAGGAAAGAAATAAAGGGTCTGGGAATTATGTCAAAAAAAGTATATTTGGGAGTGGCATATTCTCATACTCTTTATTCCCATCTTTGAAGCTTTCAAGAATTTTCACAGTTCAGAAGATGAGTTGGCAGACTGCTCCCTATCTCATTGAATCAGTCTCTAACTCCTGAGAACAGGTCATTTCAATAGTCGTGAGAATAGGTCAGTTCAGTTACAGGGCTTTATCTCATTAGAAAGTGGTGATGCAAGTGGGCTCCCAAAGTTAGGCCTATATGGTGCCAGCAAATAGTATTTAAAAAGAGGCATTTCTCTGAGAACAAGAGAAAAACAATGCTTAATGGTTGGAGCAGACTATAAATCTATTCTGAGTACAGAGGAAAGCTAGTCAGTAAGATTTCTAGATGTTGGGCTGAAAGCCTCTTCAAATGAAATGAAGGCAGGCAGTGACAATTGGAGAGATTTTCTTGGTTTGCAGTTTGAATGTCTCTGGTGATCTTTGTGAGTGTCTCACACTGCAAAAGCACAAAAATTCCCCATACATGAGCTGCTGTGGTGATTTCACTGAAGTTTATATAAAGTTGTCCAGTTTCTCCTTGCAGGGAAAAAAAGCAGTCTTTGTTCTTAGTGACCTCAAGTCAGATGGGTAGGGAAAAAATTGAAAATGTTGGTTTGGAGAGATGTTGCCAGATATTTGAAGAAGCTAGAAGAATTTAGGATCCAGTCCAGCTTATGGATGGATAAGAAAATCTTAAAAACAATGAATAGGTCTAGAATCTAATATCCACAAATGTGTGCTATAGTTTCCCATTGAAACATAATTTTTTCTTTCTGTAGTCACCCCTATTTCTACCAGAGATAATCTAAGACTGATTTTGCAAACAAATTATTCTAGTCTCATTACACTTGGCCTGATTATTTAGGAAAGTACAGCAAGAATAGTGAATATAGGCTCTTTGAAATAGAAAATAACCATATGGGTTTTTCTGGAACTTGTAATCTCAGATTGGGCTTTTAAAAGCCTCTTAAGGCTAGGAATCCAATTCAAGGACTTGCCATTAGAATTTGCCTATAATATCTATAGATTTGGGCTGATTCTTCTCAAGGTGCCCAAAATATCCTGAGGTACCTGAAGCTACCAGGAAGTGACCTTCCCTACTCACCTGGTAAGGATGTAAGGAACCAACTAAGCAAGAAAACAGCCCAATTTTCCAAAGTGAATTTATTGGCTCTATAAAGTCAATTGTAGTTCCTTAAAATTGTCTGGTCATATATGATCCTATGGCCATTATTCTCAAAGGTAACAGTCAAAGACTTGGTAATATGACCAATGTTTCCAAGTGTGTCCTGTTACAGGAAAAACATATTTTTATTGAACTTACACAAATAACTATATTGCCACAAAAATGAGAACACTCTAAGAGTTTCTGAATTCTGGGGGAAATGGAGAAAAAGCAACTGTTTCATTTTTGTTCTCCAAGGTATAATTTACCAAATTACTGTAAGTCATAGAAAGCTTGAGAAAAAAGGGAAAAAGATTTCCTTGTATCTGGAAAAGCAAAGCATTACAAACCAGCAAATGTTTCAAAGAAAAAGTCATAAATAATTACAATTATCCTCATCAGTATATTCAGTTCCATGTAATTAATTCATGTTGATCTTGATCTTTTGTTAGCAGGTTTCCAACATTAGAGTTCTGTAAATTCTTATCCAGTTCAGTAGTACAATTGGAAAGTTATCAGAACAATGTACTTGTTAGAGACCTTTCCATGAATCTCCTGGAAAAAAATATCAGAGTAAAAAAAATCTGTCTTTAATGCCAAAAGAAAAAAAAAATGGACATGGCTAAACTCCCACAAGACTATCAGCTGATTTTTCAGCAGAAGCTTTGTAGGCCAGAAGGCATTGACATGACATCAAAGTGCCGAAAGGGAAAAACCTATAACCAAGAATACTCTGCCCAGCAAGAATATCACAATATTGAAGGAGAAAGATTTTCCCAAATGAAAGCTAAAGGAGTTCATCACCACTAAAGCATACTGAAAAGAAAAGGAGTTTTTTTTAAGGGGAAAAAAATAATTACAAGTAAGAAAATTATTTTTAAAAATTTTATGAGTAAAGCAAACATACAGTAAAGATACTAGATCAATCACTTGTAAAGCTGATATGAATGTTAAGAGACAAAAGTAAAATTAATTATATCAGAAAACAGATAAAAGGACTCAATAAAAAGATACAAAATATGACAACACAAATAAGGAAGGGAGGTTAAAATGTAGTTCTTTTACGATGTGTTCTAATTTAAGTGACCATCAACTTAAAATAGACTGGAATATATGCAAGATGTTAAATATAAACCTCATGGTAACCACAAACCAAATCTCAGAATAGATATACAAAAATGATAATAGTAAAGAAAAATGAATCCAAACATAACACTATATACGGTCATCTATCGCAAAGAAACTGGGCAAAACAAAAAGAAACAGCAAAATGGAAATAAGTACATAACTATCATTAATTACTTTAAATGGTCTAAATGCTCTAATCAAGACATAGAGTGACCAAATGGATTAAAACAAAACTGCTAAGAGACTCACTTCAGACTTAAAGATACTTACAGACCAAAAATGAAGGGATGGAAAAAGATATTTCACCCAAATGGAAGTAAAATTTTAAAAATTCCAGGGTAGCAATACCTATAACAGATAATGCATACTTTAAAAGACAGACTGTAGCAAGAGATAAGGGCACTACATAATGATAAAGGGATTAATCCAACAAGGGCATGTAATAGTTATAAATATCTTTGTATCCAACACAAGAGCACCTAAACACATAAACCAAATATTAGCAGACATAAAGGGAGAGAGAAATTGACATTAATATGATAATAGTAGGAAACTTTAACACCCAACTTACATCAATGAAAAGATTACACACATAGAAAACCAATAAGGAAACAATGGCTTTGAACAACACATTAGACCAGATAAACTTAAAAAATACACATATGCACACACACACACACAGAACACTGCATCCAAAAACATCAGAATACACAATCTTTTCAAGTACACATGAAACATTCTCCAAGACAGATCATATGTTAGGCGACAAGACAGATCTTGATAAATTTAAGAAGACTGAAATGATACCAAATACTCTCTGAACACAATGTTTGAAGGTAGAAATCAATTACAAGAATAAAACTGGAAAAAAACACAAACACATGGAGGCTAAACAACATGCTACATAAGCAATGAGTCAATGAAGAAGTCAAGAGGAAAAATTCATGAAGACAAAAACACAACAGTCCAAAATCTTTGAGATACAGCAAAAGCATTTCTAAGTGGGAAGTTTAGAGTGATACGGGCCTATCTCAAGAAACAAAAAAGAAATCTCAATCTGACTTTACACTCAAGGGAACTAGAAAAATAACAAACAACCCCAAAGTTATTAAATGGAAGACAGTAATAAAGATCAAAGCAGAAATGAATGAAAGTAAAAAAAAAAAAAAAAACACAGAAAAAATGAAACCAAGAACTAGTTTGAAAAAAGAAATAAAATAGACACTTGTTAACATTTAGCCAGACTCATCAATAAAAACAGAGAGGACTCAAATATAATGAGAAATGAAAAAGGAAAAGTAACAACTGACATCACAGAAATAGAAAGGATTACAGGAGATTATTATGAAAAATTGTATGTTAACATATTGGACAACCTACAAGTACTGGATACATTTTTAGAAACATACGATCTTCCAAAACTGAATAAGGAGGAAATAGAAAATCTGAACAGACCAATTACTAGTAACAATATTAAATCGGTGATCAAAAAACTCCTAACAGACAAACATACAAAAGCAGGACCAAACAGATTCACAGGTGAATTCTACCAACACTTAAAGAAGAGTTAATACTTAGTTTTTCACATTTCAAAAAAATGGAAGAGGAAAGAAGAGTTTCAAATTCATTTTATGTTACCATTACCATGCTATGAAAACAAAAGACACTGCAAAAAAAAAAAAAAATGGAGGCTAATATTCCTAGTTAACATAGATGCAAAAATACTCAACAAAGTATTAACAAACTGAATTCAATAATACATTAAAAGAACCATTCACCACAATCGAGATTTTCTTCCCATTTGACAAAATACAACAATTATGATAAAAACTCTCACCAAAGTAGTTTTAGAGAGAACACACCTTAACATAATAAAAGCTATATATGAACCACCACAGTTAACATCATACTCAATGGTGATAAACTAATAGCCTTTCCTCTAAGATCAGAAACAAAACAAGGATGTCCACCATTACCACTTTTGTTCAACATAGTACTGGAAGTCCTAACCACAACAATCAGATAAGAAAAAGAAATAAAAGGCATCCAAACCGATAAGAAACAAGTTAAACTGCACTATTTACAGATGACATGATACTATATAGAGAAAACCTTAAGAATCCACCAAAAAACTATTAGAACTAATAAATGAATTCGGTAAATTTGCAGGACACGAAATTAATATATGGACATCTGTGGCATTTGTATACTGTAATGAAGTAGCAAAAATAAAGATAATCCAATTTACAATTACAACAAAAACAATAAAATACAGAACTAGCACAAATAGTCCTAAAATTTCTTTGGAACCACAAAAGTACCTGAGTTGCTAAAGCAGTCATGAAAAATAAAAACAAAGCTGAAGGTACCACAATTCCAGATTTCAAGATACACTCCAAAGCTATAGTATTCAAAACAGTATGGTACTGGCATAAACACAGACACACATATAAATGGAACAGAATAGCCCAGAAATAAACCTATGCTTACACTGGCAATTAATCTATAATAAAGGTGGGAAAATATACAATAGAGAAATGACAGTCTTTTAAAAACTGGTGTTGGAAAAACTAAGTATCTACATGCAAAACACTGAAATTGGACCACTTTTTTACACTATACACAAAAGTAAATACAAAATGGATTTAACACCTAAATGTGAGACCTCAAACCATAATATTCCTTAATGGTAACATAGGTAGGAATCTCTTGGACGTCAGCATTAGAAATCTTTTTTCTAGATATGTGTCCTCAAGCCAAGGAAACAAAATCAAAAACTTACTGGGACTAAACCAAAATAAAAGGCTTTGGCACAATGAAGGAAGCCATCAACAAAAAGAAGAAGCAATCTACTGAATGGGAGATGATATTTGCAAATAATATGTCAAAGGGGTAATTTCCAAAATATATAAAGAACTCATACTACCTAATATATGATTTTTTAAATGGGCAGAGGCATTGAATAGACACTTTACCAAAGATATACACGTGGCCAGCAGACAGATGAAAAGATGCTCAACATCACTAATCATCAGGGAAATACAAATCAAAACCACAATGAGATACTACGTCTCACCCGTCCAAATGCCTAGTATCAAAAAGACAATAAGTGTTGGCAAGGATGTGGAGAAAGACTCTTCACATACTTTTGGTAGGAATATAAGTTTGTACATCCACTACATAAAAGAGTTCTTCAAAAATTAAAAATAGAAATACCATATCTGATAATCCATTGCTGGGTATTTACCTAAGGAAAACGAAAACACTAATTTAAAAAGATATATGCACCCCTATATTTTGCAGCATTATCTTCAATAGCCAAGATATGGAAGCAACCCAAGTGTCCGTTAATAAAGAAGATGTGATGTGATATATATATACAAACACATGCAGGAATATTACCCAGCCATTAATGAGATCTTGCCATTTGAAACAACATGGATGGACTTAGAGGGTATTATACTAAGCAAAATAAACCAAAGACAAATACCATATGTTTACACCTATGTGGAATCTAACACACACACACACACACAAAGGAGTATTAGAAAAAAGTATGGGGTCTTGCCATTTCCAAAAACTTAGATGAACCTAAGTTTATCTCTTATGCTACATGAAATCAGTCACACAAGGAAAGACAAATAACCTATGTTATCTCTTAACTGTGGAAATCTAAAAACAAAACGAATGAACCAATGAGCAAACCAGAAACAGAATTATAAATACAGAGAAAAATGGCACAAAAACAGACATTCAGATCAATGGAACAGAATAGAGAACCCACAAATGGACCCACAAACATATGACCAACTTATCTTTGACAAAGCAGGAAAGAATATCCAATGGAATAAAGACAGTCTCTTCAGCAAGTGGTGCTGGGAAAACTGGCCAGCGACATGCAGAAGAATGAACTTGGACCACTTTCTTACACCATACACAAAAATAAACTCAAAATGGATGAAAGACCTCAATGTAAGGAAGCCATCAAAATCCTCAAGGAGAAAGCAGGCAAAACCTCTTTGTCCTTGGCTGCAGCAACTTCTTACTCAACACATGTCAGGAGGCAAAGGAAACAAAAGCAAAAATGAAGTATTGGGACCTCATCAAAATAAAAAGCTTCTGCACAGCAAAGGAAACAATGAGCAAAACTAAAAGGCAACTGAGGTAATGGGAGAAGATATTTGCAAACAACATATCTGATAAAGGGTTAGTATCCAAAATCTATAAAGAATTTATCAAACTCAATACACAAAACACAAACAATCCAGTGAAGAAATGGACAAAAGACATGAATAGACACTTCTCCAAAGAAGACGTCCAGATGGCTGACAGATGAAAAGATGCTCAACATCACTCATCATCAGGAAATACAAATCAAAATCACAATGAGATACTACCTCAGAATGGCTAACATCAACAGCTCAGGCAAAAACATGTTGGTGAGGATGCTGAGAAAGAGGAACACTTTTGCACCACTGGTATGAATGCAAACTGGTTCAGCCAATCTGGAAGACAATATGGAGGTTCTTCAAAAAATTAAAAATAGAACTACCCTATGACCCAGCAATTACACTACTAGGTATTTATACTAGGTATGCTGTTTCAAAGGGGCACATGCACCCCAATATTTATAGC
Source organism: Panthera uncia (assembly GCF_023721935.1). NCBI lineage: Eukaryota > Metazoa > Chordata > Mammalia > Carnivora > Felidae > Panthera > Panthera uncia. Next base: position 99,056,326 of record NC_064808.1, read on the forward strand.
AGCACTATCAACAATGGCCAAAGTATGAAAAGGACCCAAATTTCCATTGGTGGATGAATGGATGAAGAAAATGTGGTATATGTACATACAATGGAGTACTACTCAACAATCAAAAAGAATGAAATCTTGCCATTTGTGAGTATATGGATGGAACTAGAGGGTTATTATACTAAGCAAAATTAGAGAAAGACAAATATCCTATGACTTCACTCATATAAGGAATTTAAGATACAAAACAGATGAACATAAAGGAAGGGAAGCAAAAAGAGTACAAAAACAGGGAGGCGGACAAAACCTAAGAGATTCTTAAATACAGAGACCAAACAGAGGGTTGCTGGAGGGTTTGGGGGGGGGGGGGGGGATGGGCTAAATGGGTAAGGGGCATTAAGGAATCTACTCCTGAAATCATTGTTGCACTATATGCTAACTAACTTGGATGTAAATGTAAAAATTAAAAGAGGAAAAAAGAATAAATACAGAGAAAAAACTGGTGGTTACCAGCAGGGAGGAGTCTGGGGGATGAGCAAAATAGGTAAAGGGGGTTAAGAAGTACCAATTTAAGTTATAAAATAAGTCATAGGGATAAAAAGTACAGCACAAGGAATATAGACAATAGTACTTTAACAAAATTGTATGTTGACAGATGATAAATACACCTATGGAGGTGAGCGTAACATAATGTATATAATTGTCAAATCACCATGTTTTATACCTGAAACTAACATAAAATTGTATGTCGGCTATATTTCAATTTTTAAAAACGGCCATGGTTAAAGATCTGATGAGAGTTTATATTAATGCAATTGATAGGGGAATTTGGTTATTTTGTCACATATATTTTAAGATAATAACTAGAATTATATCTGATAATATTATAGCAAGACATATCGGATTTCTCGGAATTTTATATGATTTCTGGCATGCTAATATTAGTAATCCATACAAATCTAAACTTAAATAGTATCACTTCTTTGATGATGCTTCCCATGTAATTTAACATAACAAACCTAAGTGTGTAACAACTTTGTTTTTATTTTTTATAAAGAGAAATAATGAATATTTTGAAATTAAGGGATCCTGCTAAAAATCCCAAAATTTGTCCAGAAACCAAAATGATAAAACGAATTTTAATTTGAGGTGTTTGTCAAAATATCAAAAGATTTTGGACACTTGACCAAATAAGACAACAGATCACCATGAAACAATACTTAACTGTGTACTTAACCAAAGTAACATACAATGAAAAATTTTTTTAATGTTCATTTGTTTTTGAGAGAGCACAAGCAGGGAAGGGGCAGAGAGGGAGAGAGGGAGACATGGAATCCAAAACAGGCTCCAGGCTCTGAGCCATTGGCACAGAGGCCGATGCAGGGCTCGAACTCATGAATCGAACCATGAGATCATGACCTGAGCCAAAGTCAGACACCCAACCGACTGAGCCACCCAGGCACCCCAAAAGTAACATATAATTTAAACGCAGATATTGAAGGTGACATAGTTCTGTGCAAAACTTAGCTCTTTTAATTTTGAGCAGACTTAGTTTGGGGTTGTTTGGTTTTTTTAAGTAATCGAAGACCTGATAAAGACAACATGAAGTGTAGGAACTCATTTAAGGAAGACACAAATGTTTTGTTTTCTCGATGGATTCCTTAAAAGGTATAGAAGAGCTTTCACAGTCTCTTATCAAGAATGTACCAATAGTTCAAGAAAGCTTTGCCCTTTTAGCAGATGTAAGATAATTTTTAGTTTTACAAAAGTACACTGTTCGTATTAAATCTTAGTATTAAAAACCTTACAATAAAATTTTTTCAGTTACACCCAGCTTGACTACACAAGATAAGAATGCCTCTCTTCCCAACTCACTACATCCATTTATTATCATTTATTTTCCTCTTTCTCATTCTGAAACAACCAGTTATTGAACTTTAGAGGAACATTTTTTTTCACTTACAAAAACACATCTCCATACCTCTTACATTTTCTCAGCTAAAAACACATCCTACATTCCTTGCATACACAGTTGTTCCTTTTATAAATTTTAGTTTTAATTGCATATATTAATTAGAACGCTTCACTTTCAAAAAACTTAATTTCTAGTGAAAACTAATTTTGAACTGTCTCTGTTACATCAGCATTCTTTAGATTGACAAATATATGAATATATTTTACAATTTCTAGAAGCATATGCTTCCTCATAGTATAATTTTTTTAGTGTGGCACATGACATGTCTACTAACAGATTCACATATCTTTAGTTCCTCTGTAATTGGAAGCCCAAAGTGGTACATTTATATTCAATAAATAATGTGTCTGCAGTTTAAAAGTCTAGACTTTCAGTGAATTTTTATCATTTAGCTTAGCAAAACTCTATGGGTGTAAGTCACGAAAGACATTTGTGGAAATATTTAAGTAGATGTATTGTTGAAAAGTTTATGTTTTTATTTTACTTTTATTTAATTCACTTGCTCTTTACAGTTATGTTTAGGTTACTCACGAAAATTTTATGAGATATTACATGAAGCCATAAACCATAAATTTTTCTTGCTGACAAATTTTGTAGCAGAGATAGTATGGGTTTGATTAGTAAACTGAGTTAGAATAAAATTGTATATCTGCATTAATGCTGATAACTCTGAAGACATGCCTATTTTAATCGAGCCAACTAATATAAAGTAGCTTTTTTACTGAAGACTATCCCAAATCATGTGAACTTGAAAAACATTTGGGTTAATTTCTTATTTCTGGGAGTTTTAGGAATACTTAGTTTATATAAGCCCTTTTCTTTGTGCCGGTTAGAGCTCTTTTACAAATTAATTTTGGCTATATCATCCAAAGTTAGAAAAATATCATGTATACGTAACACACGTCCACAGACATATATAAACAGAGAGACAGATATTGAGACCTTGTAGCATTCATTCTAAAATGTTAGCCATGTGGGGTGTCTGGATAGCTCAGTCATTAAGCATCTGACTTAGACTCAGGTCATGATGTCACAGTTCATGAGTTTGAGCCCTGCTTCAGGTGAGCACGAGCCCCACTTTGTGTAAAATACGAGCTCTGGGTGAGCCCCCTTCTCTCCCGCTCTCTCTCTCTCCCTCGCTCACTTGCACCCTCTCTCAAAAAAAAAAAAAAAATAGCTATGAGTCAGGTATAATAATACAAAACTCACTACTTTATAAACAACAGTTGAATCCACATGGTGTTTCTAACAGGTGGAACACATTTACCTGCTCAGATGGTTAAAGTTTTTTTACTTATGTTTATGGAAAAGACTTTTAAGATTTGTATTCACCCTTGACAAGTAATCTTAGGGAGGCTGTGAACTAGATTTGGGACAAAGGAACTTTTATAGAAGTTTAGATTTTAAAAACCCTCTTTTTCCTTTTTTTCCTCCCCTTTAATCTCGGGCAATTTCAGGCAGTGTTTTAGTTATCTCATGGAATGTTTACATTTGGAAGACACGGTAAGACTTAGATCTTTAAAGGACAGGGAAAGAATATGTTTTATCCTAGGGTATTTGGGGTATATTTGTGTACTATCAGAAATCTATGATAATTACTATTTAAAGTTGTCTTTCTTAAGTGTTGGAAAGTTCTGTTTTTAGTGTCCTGATCTTTTAAAATATTTACAACATTTTGAGATTAATAAGGGAGGTTTGGGGTTGGACTAGGAGGACTAGGAGGACTTTGAATTGCTTCTAGAGCCACATTTCTGGTTATATAAAGACTCTGTTTGTAAGCTAAGGACAGTTATTTTTAATCCTCAAAGAATTGGATTGCAGCTTGGATGATACCAGAGGGCTGACCTACCCATTCAAATAGATTTTTTTCCTCTTCTTTGTATGAGGGAGAAGATTTCCAACTAAGAAATTAAAAGATTCCTATGTTCTAGATTTAGAGTTATGTGTCTTTAGAATATTTTGATAAATCCTTCTATAAAACTTGCAGAATCTTTTTCTCCTCTGAGTACATAGTTCTGTTTTAGCTTAGAAGAGAAGGACTTTTAAAAGTGTTCCTATCATACTCTGGATATTCGCCTCTAATTTGGCCAATTTCTGACTATACAGCTCTATAAAAACAAATCTTTTAACTAGGACAGACAGAAATGTTTCTGGCAGTATTGAAGTGCTTCCCTACCCCCACCCCCTACCTTTTTCTTTTAAACCAAAGACATACCTCAGATGACTCAGCCTTTTAGGACTTAACCACCAACTAAAGAGGCATCCCCAAAAAGGGCACAAGAGACACAGCTCTCTCAAGATCCAGAGCCATTCCCAAAAGTAGCCAAAAGAAAGAGTTCCCCCTAAGAGCCGGCAACAGTCGGTAAGACGCTAACTGTAAATGATGTGCAACCCACATTTCTGTCTACCCATATTTTCACGTCCCCCAACCTGACAGTAAAGCTGCCTACACATACAGCTCCAACAACCTGCATGCCCCAGGCAGAAGGCCAACACAAGTTCTCAGAACATAGAACAAGGCAAACAGGAAAATAACAGCTATCCCTGGGAGGCAAAGAATCAATAACCGCTGAGTACCCAAAACCAAATTTTAACCAGACTCACAACATAAAGAATAAATTCTCACAAATGATTTTCTCCTGGTAATCTGAATTTGGAAAGGAAGGGACAACACAGAACTTTTACCATACTTTCTTGACTAGGCACTACAGCTAGAGATCCAGAAGTGCTAACTTTGGTAGGAATTCTTACCCTTTGCTGACTCCTTCCAGTTTTCCAGGATCCCATATACTGGCTCCAGAGCAAGTATGGACTCTCAGGAGATCCTTTCGTGGTCACCAAATTTTAGAGGAGGAAACGTAATTTTCCCTCTACCTATCTAAGTTGTTGGCAGAGATCCCTCTATAATAAAAAGACAAACTAACACACAAAAAATTTAATTACATATGTACCGAAGTTCCGCAGAGATAGGAGACTCAAATGGCAGCCAGACAATTGAGGTTTATATCCCATCCTGATAGCTAAGGAAAGAGATAGGGGTCCGGAGCTTCCAAGTAGGGAAGGGATTCACAGAAAGGTAAGCAAAGGAAATGTATGGTAAACAGAGTTTGCCCTGCCATGCAGATAAATCTCGGAGATGAAAAAGTTATCTCTGGTAATAGCCCTCTTTCTCGCATAGTCCTTCTAGCTTCTCCTGTTCCTGCAGTTTCTCAAAATAATCAGCTGAAAATAATCTTTCTATAAAAGAGGGAAGAAGTGATGAGACTTTCAGGCAAAGACATGGGAGAGTAAGGTTTATTCAGAGACCAACAAGAACTTGGTATTTCCACTACTGAACGCTAAATCGATATCAGTGTTTATTTTGTTGACTCTCTTTATACAGTACATTCCATGGTACCTGATGCTATTCGCTAAGTACTGAATATTTAACAATATTAAAAACTATTTTAAAATAAGCAGAATAAGCTTGAAGATCTATGAAGAGGAAGTTCAGAGTATAAGATTCATAAGTGCAATTTAATTGTACTTTTTAATTTAAGATGGATGAAACATCCACACCCACTGATTTATTGGTCAGAAAAAAAATAATAAATCAGACCAAACAGTGAAACTCACACATTGCTGAATTCACTTAAAAGCAAGAAGACCTGGGTCAATTTCTGGAGTGGTGGTGAGGAAGGGGACTCCAAGTAGCCCTTGACTCTAATTTTTTTTGCCCTGTTTAACTATGCTATCTGTACATTCTGAGAAAATCCAGCTTGAGTGAATAAAAATTGAAGTTGGTGTGGAAAGCAAGATTTGGTTTTAAAAGGAATTCATTAAATGAATGTGTTTGTCTAACACTGTTAGGCACTAGGAATACAATAATGAGAGCGACATTATTCCCATTCTCCAGTAATTGACAGTTTTGGTGATCAGAAAGTAAACTGCTGCAATGTAATGTGTGACAGTTCTAACTGTCCCCTTGTCCTCTCTCTTGCATTGATTTATTTTTCTTTCCACACCAATCTAGACCCAGAATTCAATATCTATACACATTCCCTCTAACCATGCTTCAGTAGTTTGGAAGAAGCCATAGTTCAGTCTTACAGGTGGTAATTTAATATGGGCTGCAACTGTGTATTGCACCTTATTTAAAACAATTTCATCTTCGTGGGGGGTGGCGCCTGGGTGGCTAAGTCAGTTAAGCATCCAGCTCTTGATTTCATCTCAGGTCACATTTCATGGGATTGAGCCCCAAGTCAGTCTCTGTGCTGACAGTGAGGATGCTGCTCGGGATTCTCTCCCTCTCTCTGCCCCTCCCCTGCTTGCTTGCTCTCTCAAAATAAATAATAAATTTTTTTAAACATAAAAATAAAACAAACAATTTCACCTTGGGCTGCCCGAAGATTAACCAGATAGAAGCTGACCCTTTGTTATCTATCTTCTGTTTTGCATGTGCAGTCCTTGTTTCTGATCTGCGCCAACCAGATTCAAACATAGAACCTCTCTGAGTTCCATCAAAGGAATCCATTCACGCAAAAGCTTTTCACACTATCTGGATTTCACTGAGAATTTGGCAAGGGACAGGTAGGAGGGGCTTTACATTGTGTATCCCAATGCAAGCTATTTAAAATGCATGTAATCTGATTTCTGTTGTCTCTGACCACACTACCATAAACATACAGATAGAGCTGTGCTCTCTCCCTTTCTCTCCCTTACCTCTTTCTCCTCTATACCTCCTTCTCTTTCCCTTCCACAGTACCTAGTTTTGTCAGGTCATCTCTTCCTTATTGTGCAGAGCAATTCAATCCTGAAGGAGTTTCTCCTTCCAAAATTCATATTCAGTGCTCAGCAAAACAAAAGCTACCAACTCGACCTCCCCACTCAGTTAACATGACCAGCTTTCTTTAAGGGCACTTAATATATAACGTTTTACAACATAAGCATATTCTGATAAGCCCGTCAGCTATCCTGTCCTCCCCAAAAGAGAAGCTGATGAATTAATTTTTTCTGCTTCTTGTTGTAATTGTGGTAAGTGCTAGAACTGAGAAAATAGAGTGTAGCAAGAAAATAGTGTATGAGGGGTATCTGACTCCCATTTCAGAATAATGAAAGGCAGAAGCAATAATCCTCACTTAAAAATTTGATGGGTAGACAATAGGTGGGCAAAATAGTTGAAGGTATGAGTTGTAGGTTAAGAGAATAAGAAGAAAGTGGTTCACAAAGCAGGAACAAAATCTCAGGTGAATTACATACTAAGAACAGAACAATGTACAGAGATTCACTTCTTACATCATTTCTTCTCTTGCGTCTCCCCTCCTAAGGCAGTCATCATGTCTTTAAATATGATGCTTTGGAAAATGCTGCTCATGTTGGTGTCTTTTTTAGTAGCTGCCTGGATCCTGGATATTTTTTATAATTTCCCAAAACTCCACAAAGGTAGGAAGAGTTTTCTCCAGTTTGACCTGAAGGTCCCTTCTGTGTGACATGTCTCACTCAAGTCAGTCGCAGACAGCCAGTCCTCTCTTCCTTTTCCTTCAACTCTGCTCTGTCTTCTCCCCTTCTCTGCTGTCTCCATTTCCTTTCTTTCCATCCATCTTCAATCCATGCTAATCAGAGTTCTACATAGCCCTTGATAAGGCCTTGACTTCCTTGTCACTAAATACAGGTGTATGTACTACTGTTACATAAAAATTTGGCTTTTCTTTTCATCTATGATTTCTTTTTCATGCAGAAATGATTTTTAAAGTTTCCCTTATTGTTTCTTAATGTTGAGTCATAGAAAAGTTTTTCCTACTCTAAGGTTATACAGGAATTTACCTGGTTTTGTTTTTTTTTTACTTGCATCGTTTCATTCTTTAAATGTATGATTCACTTGGAATTGATCCTGTTGAATGGCATGAATTATTGGTCTCACTTTACCTTTTTCTATAAGGCTGTTCAGTTATCTGAATCTCCTTATTAAAAATTCCATCTTATACATCCACTGATTTTGAGTGCTGCCTCAATAGCATCCTAAATTTGTATATATTATGTCTATTTCTGATTTTCTATCCTGTTCCATTGTCTTTTTATTCATGAACCAATACAACCCTATTTTAATTACAGAGATTTGATGGACAAGTTTTAAGATCTAGTGGGTCTAACCCTCCCCATACCTACACCCTTGGATTTTTTTTTATCTCCCATATATTTCCTGCTATTCTTATTTTCCTTTTAAATTAGTACTCTAATGATCTTTCCAGCTCCAGGAAAAAAAAAAAAGATTCTTCTTTTATTGTAATTTCATCAAATGTATAAATTAACTACAGAAGAAATAATATCTTTATAATGTTAAATTTTTCTATCCAAAAACAAGGTTTCATATCCATTTGCTCAAGTCTAATTTTGTTACCTTTAGTAGTATTCTGTGAGTTTTCTCCAAAGAAGTCTGGGACATTGATACTAAATTTGTACCTAAGTGCTTTACTGTTATTTTGTTATCCTATATCAGGCCATCTTACCTGGTTCACTTTGTCTTCTCTCTGCTTTTTGTCTGTATATAAAGGCTATGGAGTGTTTTGTTGTGATTTGTTTTTAAAGGCTTTATTTTTTTATAGCAGTTTTAGGTTCACAGGAAAATGGAGAGGCAGGTACAGAGATTTCCCAGATATCCCCTGCACTCATTCATGCACAGCCTCCCTCATTCTCAACATCACTCACCAGAATAGTACACTCGTCACCAAATATAAACCTATACTGAGACGTCCTAATCACCCAGAATCCATAGTTTACCTTAGGGTTCCCTTCCGATGTTATAAGTTCTACAGATTTGGACAAATATGTAGATATATCCATCATTATAATAACATACAGAATATTTTCACTTCCCCAAAAATCCTCTGTGCTCTGCCTATTCATCCCTCCCCTTACTCCAGAAACCAGTGATCTTTTGTCTCTATAGCTCTGCCTTTTTCAGAATGCCATATAATTGGAATCACAGAATGTATAGCATTTTCAGATGGACTTCTTTCATTTAGTAGTATGAATTCAAGTGCCCTCCCCAAGACTTGTCATGGCTTGATAAGCTCATTTCTTTTTAGTGCCGAAAAATATTCCATGGTCGTACCACCATTTATTTATCTACTTACCTACTATGGAACATTTTGATTGGTTCCAAGTTCTGGAAATTATTAAGCTGACATAAGTACCCCCACGTGCAGTTTGGGGTGTGTGTGTGTGTGTGTGTGGACTTGTTTTCAAAGGTTGTGGGTTTTTTGTGCATTAATTTTATTCACTGCTGTTTTACTAAATGCTTTTACTGTTTAAAGTAATTTTTCCATTGATATTTTGGAGTTTTTATGATAAATAACCATTGCACCTGAAAACAAAAGTTGTTTAAGTCTTCTAATTCTCATGTTTCTAGTTGCTTTCTATTACATAAATGCATTAGCTATATCTCCAACCCAGTGTTAAAAGGTAGTGGAATAGTTGATATTCTTCTCTTATTCCTGGTTTTGGTGGCAAAGCTACTAATGCTTTCCCATATGTAAGATGCTAGCTTTTGAGCTAAAGTATATTCCTTATGTGCAAAGAAAATCGATCAATTTCTTTTTGTTGAGTGTTTGTAATGTGAATCAGTGCTAATTTTGTCAAAGTCCTACTATGCATTTATGGAGATTAATTGCATAACTTTTCTCATTAGCTATATGAATATGATAGATTATATTAAAGGACTTGCTATAACGGATTCAAATTCATATTCCAGGAATAAAACTCTCTAGGTTATGATATTCTAGTATTCATTTGGATTTTTTTAGCTAATATTTTGAGACTTATACATACATATTTATAAATGTATAGTTTTCTTTGATACACATTTTATCAAGTTGGGGAAGATACATTATACTTACTTCATAAAATGAACTTGGGAGTGTTTGTTTTTTGTTCCAGCATGCTGAAAGTGTTTAAGTAATTTTGGAATTGACTGATGTTTAAAGTTTGGTAGAATTCCTCCAATTCAGTTTTGTGCTTTTGCTGTGGGAGTGCTCCTTTACTTTTTTTCTATTTTTTCTATGATGAATTTATCTATTTAGACTCTTTCTCCACTAAAATCAATTTTGGTAAGTTGTATTTTCTTAAATATCCATTTTATCTAGAGTCTCATATATATATTTGCTTACAATTGTGGAAAAAGTCTCTTGTGACTTTTAGAGGTTTTCCTCATAAGATTTCTAAATTGTGTATATTTGTGTATATTTGTATATTTCTTCCCTGTGTGTTAATTCAATTAGCCAGTAGCCAGACCTAGCCAGTAGGTCTATTTTGACCATTTATTTCATACCTTGGGTTATAATCCAACACTACATTATTTTGTTGTTCCAGTTGTTATAGCTTTGACCATTGGGAGCTCTTTCTGTTGGCTCTTCTTTGTTTTTTAGTACTTACTTATTTGCTGGCACCATAATATGCTTCAGGTTCATCTTGTACATTCCTTGCCCTGTCCCAGAATCAGCCATTTACTCAAGGAGCCCTGGTTTCTCTTATTGGACAATGGTATTATAAATCAAGATCTGGGCACTCAGTATGTTTGTTACTATTGGAGTGTCTTTGCTCCTAGCCCTTCTCAGAAAACAAAACTCAGAAATACATAGGATACTAACCAACAACACATGCATATATACATACATATATATTTATATGTAGACATACACACACACATATATAATCTGAGCCAATACTAAGTTAAACATGAATTCATACTAATATTTCTCTTACCCATTATCATTTGGTTCACTCAATATTTTCTCTCTTATGTGTAACTCTCCACTCCAACAATGAAAAATCTGGTTTCTACCAGCCACCATCCATTTGCTTATTTGTTCAATTGCATTATACATATACAATGGTTTCTGAATTGTTAGCAAATAGTACAGTGCTTATAAGCAATTCCTTGTGTCTTTAGTATTAAAGTATCTACAACTCATTTTCAAAATTAATAAGGTCAGCCCCAGCCCCTCGGTGAAGTTACATCATACATTTATAATATGGTTAGATTTTGTCACACTCTGCATTCCATCCTTGGGTCCCTCAGTCTCCTAATTGATTTGTTTTTACATTTTCCATACATTAGGATTTGTTGTTTGTGCTATAATGTTGCCTGGGCTTTTGCATAGTGCCGTGTATCTACCCCTACGCTATCATACAGAATACTGCCCTAAAAAAAATCCCCTGTGCTTAGAATTTTTAGGGCAGTAAAATGATTCTGCATGATATTGTAATGATGGATACGTGTCATCATACATTTGTCCAAATCCACAGAGCAAATAACACTAAGACTGAACTGTGATATAAACTATAGACAGTGTGATTATGTTGTATACATGTAGGTCAACCACGTCTAACAAATGGACCACTCTGACCAAGAAGGAAGTTTATAATGAGGAAGGTTGTTCATGTGTGGTGGCAGGGGGCATATGGGAAGGATCTATACCTTCCTTTCAAATTTGCTGTGAATTTAACATTGCTCTTAAAAAAGTGTTAAAATTTTCCAAAAACACCAAAAAAATTCCTGTGCTTCACGTATTTAACCCTTCCCCTAACCCTTGTAAATCACTGATTAGTTTTCCATCTTACAGTATTTCTTCCAGAATGTTTTATTAATGCAACCATCCAGCATGTAGCCTTTTTTCACTTAGCAATATTTATTTAAGTTTCATCCATGTTCTTGCATGAGCTGATCCATCTTTTTTTATTGCTGAGTAATATTTCACTGTATGACTGCACTACAATTTTTTTATCTTTTCACCTATTGAAGGACTTCTTGGTTGCTTCCAGTTTTTGGCAATCTTGAATAAAGCTGCAGTAAACGTTAATGTGGAGGTATTCATGTGGATGTAAGTTTTCAAATCAGATAAATATGTAAATTATGAGGTCTGTGTCTAGACTCATTACTTGCTGGTGGACATCTAAGTTTAGTGCTACTTGTTTAAAAGCCTATCATTTTCCCATTAAATTGCCTTAGTCAAACATTCGTTGATGATATTTGTATGTTAATTTCTTTTACTCTTTTTTTTTTAATTCCTATGTAGTTAACATACAGTGTTACATTACTTTCAGGTATATCATATAACAATTCAACAATTCCATATATTACCCAGTCTTCATCAAGATAAGTATACTCTTTTTTGTTGTTGTTTATTTTTGAGAGAAGAAAAGAGCGGGGAAGTGGCAGAGAGAGAGAGAGGGAGACAGAGAATCCAAAGCGGGCTCCAGGCTCTGAGCTGTCAGCACAGAGCCCAACCTGGTACTCGAACTCACAAACTGTGAGATCATGACCTGAGCTAAAGTCAGATGCTTAACCAACTGAGCCACCCAGGTGCCCCAAGATAAGTATATTCTTAATCCCATTTCCCATTTTACCCATCCCACCACCAACCTCCCCTCTGGTAACCCTATGTTCTCTATAGTTAAGAGTCTGTTTTTTGGTTTCTCTTTTTTTTTCCTTTGTTAGTTTTTGTTTCTTAAATTCTACATATGAATGAAATCATATGGTATTTGTCTTTATCTGATTTACTTTGCTTACTGTTACACTCTTTAGATCCATACATGTCACAAATGGCAATATTTCATTCTTTTTCCCAACTGAATAATATTCCATTGTGTGTGAGTGTGTGTGTGTGTACACATAAACCACTTCTTTATCCATCCATCTATGGATGGACCCTTGGGCTACCTCCATAATATGGCTATTGTAAATAGTGCTGCAATAAACATAGGGAGGCATATATCCCTTCGAATTAGTGTTTTCATGTTCTTTGGGTAAATACCCAGTAATGTGATTGCTAAATCATAGGGTAGTTCTATTTTTAATTTTTTGAGGAGGCTCCATTCTGTCTTCCACAGCAACGACCCAATTTGCATTCCCACCAAATGTGCACCAGGGTTCCTTCCTCACCATAGCCTTGCTAACACTTGTTCTCTCTTGAGTTGTTGATTTTAACCATTCTGATAGGTGTAAGATGATATCTCATTGTGGTTTTGATTTTCATTTCCCTGATGATGAGTGATATTGAGCATCATTTCCTATGTCTGTTGGCCATCTGTATGAATTCTTTGGCAAAATATCTGTTCATGTATTCTTCCCGTTTCATAATAGGATTATTTGGTTTTTGGTGTTGAGTTATATAAGTTTTTTTAATATATTTTGGATACACTAACCCTTTACTGCTTAGGCAATTTGCAAATATCTTCTTTCACTCAGTAGGTTGTCTTTTAGTTTTGTTGGTGTTCCTTTGCTGTGCAGAAGCTTTTTATTTTCATAAAGTACCAATAGTTTACTTTTGGTTCCTTTGCCTCAGTATTCATATCTAGAAAGATGTTATAGCCAATGTCAGAGAAATTTCTGTCTGTGCTCTTCTTCTAGGATTTTTATAGTTTCAGGTCTCACATTTAGATCTTTAGTCCATTTTGAGTTAATTTTTGTGTATGGCCTAAGAAAGAGGTTGAGTTTCATTCTTTTGCAGGTAGCTGTCCAGTTTTCCTAGCGAGATTGTCTTTTTCCCATTGTATACTCTTGCCTCTTTTGTTGAAGATTAATTGACCATATAATTTGGGTTTATTTCTTGGATTTCTATTCTGTTCCATTGATCTATGGGTCTGTTTTTGTACCAGTACCATATTGTTTTGATTACTACAGCTTAGTAATAGAACTTGAAGTCGGGAATTCTGCTAACTCCAGTTTTGTTTTTCTTTATCAAGATTGCTTTGGTTATTTGGGGTCTTTTTTAATTTCATACAAATTATAGGATTGATGAAACTATTATTATACTGTATGTTAACTAAATGGAATTTAAATAAAAACTTTAGGGGCACCTGGGCGGCTTAGTTGGTTAAGCATTTGACTCGATTTCACCTCAGGTCATGATCTCATAATTGTCAGATTGAGCCTTGAGTTGGGCTCTGCACTGGGCATGGAGCCTAAGATTCTGTCTCCCCCTCCCTCTCCCCCTCCCCCCACTGGTTCTCTCTCTGTCTCTCTCTCTCTGCCTCCCCCTCTCTCAAAAAAAAAAAAACTTTAAAATTTAGGATTATTTGTTCTAATTCTATGAAAAATGCTGTTGATATTTTGATAGGAATTGCATTAAATCTGTACATTTCTTGGGCTGGTATGGATATTTTAATATTTGTTGTTCCAGTCCATGTATGAAATATCTTTCCATTTCTTTGTGTCATGCTCAGTTTCTTTTATCAGTGTTTTATAGTTTTCAGAGTATAGGTCATTCATCTCTTTGGTTATGTTTATTTCTATGTATTTTATTTTTGGTGCCATTGTAAATGGGATTCTTTTCTCAATTTCTCCTTCTGCTGCTTCATTATTAGTGTACAGAAATGCAACAGATTTCTATATATTGATTTTGTATCCTGAGACCTTAGTTCTAATAGATTTGGAGTTTCTATATATATTATCATGTCATCTGCAAATAGTGAATGTTTTACTTCTTACCAATTTGGATTCCTTTTATTTATTTTTGTTTGATTTCTGTGGCTAGGACTTCCAGTACTATGTTGAATAAAAGTGGTAAGAGTGAACACCATTCTCTTGTTCCTGACCTTAGAGGAAATGCTCTTAGTTTTCCCTGGTGAGTATGATGTTAGCTGAGGGTTTATCATATAAGGTCTTTATTATGTTGAGGTATGTTCCCTCCAAACCTACTTTGTTGAGGGTTTTTTATCATGAATGGATGTTGTACTTTGTCAAACGCTTTTTCTGCATCTATAGAAATTATCATAAAGTTTTTACCCTCTTATTAATGTGATGTATCACATTGATTTCTTTGTGAATATTGAACCATCCTTGCCTCCTAGGAATAAATCCCACTTGATCATGGTGAATGATTTTTTCAGTGTATTGCTAGATTCAGTTGGCTAAGATTTTGATGAGGATTTTTGCATTTATGTTCTTCAGAGATACTGGCCTGTGTTTCTCTTTTTCCATGGTGTCTTTATCTGGTTTTGGTATCAGGGTAATGCTGACCTCATAGAATGAATTTGGAAGTTTTCCTTCCTCTTCTGTTTTTTGGAAAAGTTCAAGAAGAATATCTATTAATTCTTCTTTAAATGTTTGGTAGAATTCACCTGTGAAGCCCTCTGGTCCTGGGCTCTTGTTTGTTGGGAGTTTTATTGTTGATTCAATATTATTGCTGGTAATCACTCTATTCAAATTTTGTATTTTCTCCTGCTTCAGTTTGGGTAGGTTGTATGTTTCTAGGAATTTATTTTCTTCAAGCTTGTCCAATTTGTTGGCATTTAATTTTCACAATGTTCTCTTAAAATCCTTTGTATTTCTTTGGTGTTGGTGGTTGTTTCTCCACTTTCATTTCTTTGAGTCCTGTCTCTGCTTTTTTGAAGAGTCTGGATAGAGGTTTATGAATTTTGCTTATCTTTTCAAAGAACAAGCTCCTAGGCTATTTATTCTATTTTATTGTTTGTTTCTATATCATTTATTTCTGCTCTAATATTTATTATTTCATTTCTTCTCTTGGTTCTGAGTTTTGTTTGATCTTCTTCTAGCTCCTTTACGTACAAGGTTAAGGTATTTGAGATTTGTCTTCTTCAGGTAGGCCAGTATTGCTATAAATTGTTCTCTTAGAACTATGTTTGCTGCATCCTAAAGATTTTAGATTATAGTGTTTTATTTTCCTTTGTCTCCATGTATTTTTTATTTGTTCTTTGATTTCTTGGTTGACCATTCATTGTTTAGTAGCATGTTACTTAACTTCCATGTATTTGTGCTCTTTCCAGATTTTTTCTTATTGATGATTTCTAGTTTCATGGTATTGTGGTCATAAAAGATGCATGGTATAACTTGGATCTTCTGGAATTTGTTAAGACATGTTTTGTGGCCTAATATGTAATCTATTCTGAGGAATGTAGAGAAACGAATGTGTATTCTGCGTTAGGATGGATCTTCTGAATATATCTATTAAATCCTTCTGGTCCAATATGTCATTCAAAGCCACTGTTTCTTTGTTGATACTCTGTTTAGATGATCTATCCATTGATGTAAGCGGGGTGTGAAAGTTCCCTGCTATTACTGTATTATTATCAGTGATTTCCTTTACGGTTGCTATTAACTATTTTATGTATTTGGGTGCTTTCACGTTGGATGTATAAATATTTACACTTGTTGTGTCCTCTTGTTGTATTATCCCCTTAATGATTATATAGTGTTCTTTGTTTCTCTTGAAGTCTTTGTTTTAAAGTGTATTTTGTCTTATATAACTATTGCTACCCCAACATTCTTTTCAGATCCATTGGTATGATCAATGTTTTTCCATGCCCCTATTTTCAATTTGCATGTGTCTTTAGGTATGAAATGAATCTCTTATAGGCAGCATATAGATGAGTGTTGTTTTTTTTTTTTATCCATGCCATCACCTTACATATTTGGATTGGAGCATTTAGTCCATATACACTCAAAGTAAATATTAATAGGTATATATATATATTGTCATTTTTTTTTTTAGGTCTTCTCTGTTCCTTTCTTCCCTTGATCACTTTTCTCACCATAAGTTGGCTTTCTTTAGGGGTGTATTTAGATCCCTTTCTCTATATTTTTTGCATATCTCTTACTGGTTTTTGATTTGTGGTTACCACTACATTTGTATATAACATCTTCAGCATGTAGCAGTCTATATTAAGTAGATGGTCACTTAAGTTTACTCCTCCCCACATTATAGGTATCTAGTGTCATATTTTACATGTTTTTATATTGTGAGTTCCTTGGTTATTTTTACTTCTTTTGTGCTTCCTGTTTTTCTTAGTCTTACTTATGGTTTTCCCTTTCCACTCATGTAGTCTCCTTTGACATTTTTTACAGGAGTAGTTTATTGGTCATGAGCTCCTCTAGTTTTTATTTTTCTGAGAAACTCTATCTCTCTAATCTGAGTGCTAGTCTTTCTTGATAGAGCATTCTTGGCTGCATGTTTTTTTCCTTTCAATACTTTGACTATATTATGCTACTCCCTCTGGCCTGCAAAGTTTCTGTTCAAATATCTGATGGATTTATGGGGTTCCCTTGTATGTAACTGTTTTTTTCCCTCTTGTTGATTTTAAAATTACTTACATTTTGCCATTTTAATTATTGTGTGTCTTTGTATGGACCTCCTTGGGTTGTTTTGTAGGGGGATCTCTCTACCTCCTGCATTTGAATTTCCATTTCCTTCTCCAGATTTGGGAAATTTTCAGCTATTATTTCTTCACATAAAATTTCTGCCCCTTTTTCTCTTCTTCTGAGATCCTTATTATACAAATGTTATTACCTTTGATGTAGTCACTATGTTCCCTAAGTCTACTCTCATTTTGCATACTTTTTTTTTTCCTCACCTGCTCAGCTTCATTACTTTCCATTACTCTGTCCTCCAGGTCACCAATTCATTCTTCTGCTTCTTCTAGTCTGCTATTTATTCCATCTAGGGTATTTTTAATTTCAATTACTGTGTTCATCTCTGGTTCTTTTTAATCTCTTTGTTAAGAATTTCACTGATGCCTTCCACTCCTTTCTCAAGTTGAGTATCTTTATGATTATTACTTTAAATTCTCTATCAGGCATATTACATTTTCCATTTTGCTTAGGTTTCTTGCTGTAATTTTTTTCCTGTTCTTTCCTTTGAGACATATTCCACTGTCTCTTCATTTTGTCTAATTCTCTGATGTTTCTGTGACTTAGAAAAGTCAGCCACATCTCCTGCTCTTGAAAGTAGTAGGCAGGGCATACCCTTTTGATTAGGTATCCTTCACAGTTGACTGGCCACCAACACAGACCAAGGTCCCACAAAGTACAAAGTCAGAAGACACAGCGTTGGCTTGCACCACCAGTCTTCTGGGGAAGGGGACCCACAGCCCCAGGACTGAGGCAGTCTTGGCTTGAAGGGACATGGCAAGATGTAAACAAGTGGTGAATGTCCATGCCATTATGGTTCCTGAAGGTAGCCATGTATTTATGCTGAGGGGCAGGGGAGAGAGATGACAATTGCCAGCTCCTTTGTTCCTAGTCAAGTCCCTCAGAGAACACTGCCCTCCCAGGACATGCTCTGAGATGAGTAAATAACTCTTTCTCTCCCATGTACCTCAGAAATTTTTCAAACTTCTGCTTTTAATCTATATAGTTACAGGCAGTTTGTCCTGCTGTCTCTGCAAGCGTGGGGACTCAGCTTTCTATGGCCACGCTGGCTCTCCAAGAGACAAGCCCACTGACTTTTAATGTTCCAGGCTTTGAGTCCCACTGGTTTTAAGAACTCAGAAAATTCGTCCACTCTAGTTTTCCAAGCCAAATGCTATGGGGATTCTTCTTCCCCATGAGGGCTTCCCAGTGTGATAATCTGTTTCTTTTTCCTGTGTCCCCAGCTCCCTCCCACTTGTAGATGGCCACTGTTGATTTAGCTTTCCACTATGTCTCCACTCTTCCTACTCTCTTCAATGTGGCCTCTTCTCTGCCTTCAGTAGTGGAGTTTGTTTTGCCAGTCTTTGGGTCATTTTCTGGGTTATTTACACTGATATGAGAGTTACCTAGTTGTATCCATGGGGCGAAGTGAGCCTAGGGTTCTCCTACACCATCTTCCCCAGAATTCCTATATAGGTTTACTTTGGGGCTCTCTATTCTGTTCCCTTCAGTGTTTCCATTCCTTATCAATACCACATTGTTTGATAACCGTAGTTTTATACTAGGACTTGAAATAGGGTAATGTGAGTCTTTAAACTTTTTTTTTTTCAAAATTGTGCTGTCTATGCTAACACCTTTGCCTTTCTATATAAATCTTAGAATCAGTTTGTCACTATATACAAAGCAACTTTCTGAGATTTAAGATTGCACTGAATCAATAGATCAAGCTGGAAAGAATTGATGTAACAATATTGAGCCTTTCAACCCATTAACTTGGAACATCTTTTTATTCCTTCCATCTGTGTATTGTAGTTCCTCATACCGATCGTGTACATATTTTTTAGCTTTATACCCAAGTACTTCACATTTTTTTGGTGCTATTGTAAATGGTATTTTTTTTATTTCAAATTCCAATTGTTAATGCTAGTATATAGAAAAACAAATGAATTTTATATCTTTCATATTCTCCCACCATGCTATATTCACTTGTTCCAACATTTATGTAGATTCTTTAGGTATTTTTTTTACATAGAATAACCATGTCATTTGTAAACAGTTTTATTTATTCCTTTCCAATTTGTGTATGTTTGTTTATTTACTTATTTATTTCTGCACTCTTGGACCTGAAAGAGAGCACTCTTTCCTGTTTTCAGTTTTGAAAGAAAATGTTCAATCTCTCATTATTAAGTATCACTCTTATTTTTTTACTCTGAATTTTCGTTTCAGGTGGGTCTTATATAGACCATAGTGTTGAATTTTGCTTTGTTAATCTGAAAATAGGCTTTTGGGTTTTTTTTTTTAATTTTAGTTGACACACAATGTTAGATTAGTTTCAGGTGTATGCCACAGTGATTCAACATCTCTATACATTATGCTATACTTTTCACAAGTGTAGTTAGCAACTGTCACCATACAATGCTATTACGATATCATTGACTACATTCTCTATGCTGTAACTTCTATTCATTCCACAACTGGAGAGTGTATCTCCCACTCCCTTTTACCCATTTGCTCATTCCGCTACCCCCTTCCCTCTGGCAGCCATCAGTTCTCTGTATTTATACAACTGATTCTGCTTTTTGTTTGATTTTTTAGATTTCACATATAATTGAAATCATGTTATTTGTCTGAGTCTGACATACTTCACTTAGCATAAGTCCTAGGTCCACCCATGTTGTTGCAAATGGCAAGATCTTCTCCTGTTTTATGCTGCCTGATATTCTAACGTGTGTGGATAGATATATCCATTCATCTATCTATTGACGCTTTGGTTGCTTCCATATCTTGGCTATTGTAAATAATGCTGCCATAAACATAGGGGTGCATAGATCTTGTTGAATTAATATTTTAATTTTCTTTGGGTAAATACTCAGCAGTGGAATTATTGGATCATATGGTATTTCAATTTTTGACTTTTTTGAGAAACCGCCATACTACTTTCCACCGCATCTGTACCAATTTACATTCCCACCAACATGCATGAGGGTTCTTTTTTCTACATCCTTGCCAAGGTGTTTTTTTGTTGTTGTTTTTTACTTTAGCCATTCTGACAAGTGTAAGGTGATATCTCATTGTGGTTTTAATTTGCATTTCTGTGATAGTGATATCACCTTTTCATGGGTCTATTGGCCATCTGGATGTCTTCTTGGAAAAATGTCTGTTCAGGTCTTCTGCCTATTTTTGAATCAGATTGTTTTTAGTGTTGAGTTAAAGTTCTTCATATATTTTGGATATTAACTCCTTTTTGGATATATCATTTGCAAATATTGAACAATCTGAAAATTGTTGTTAGGACAAATCCATTTATATTTACTGATGCAATTGATATGTTTGGTGCTAACTTTGGCATTGTTTTATGGTATAATTATATATATTTACATCTTTATAATATCTATTTGCTCTTTTATTTTTGAATATTTTTCTGTTACTTAGAGATGTTTCTGTTTTTGTTCTAATGGTTACTTTTATTCCAATCCTTGTGTATAACCCTTTTTGTCACTTGGTTAATGTCTATTGGTCCCTTACCATCAGCAATATTGAAATTAGCTAGTAACATCATTTTTTCCCAACCCTGACTCTTCCTTATCTGACTTGAAGTAATATCCTTTTACTTCAGTTAATGACTCTCAGCTACCTAATTCTGCTTTTTCCATCTCTTCCCATTCTCCAACTTTTTTATAGTTTTACTGCAATTACATTAGAATACATAGCCATTGCATACCATACCCTATATCATGTAATCATTAGATTTATGTCTGTGAGTAAATATATATTTTTTCTTAACACAAATCGTTATATCAAATTGTCCAGTCATTTTGGTTATTTGAAGTTCACTCTGTTTAATAAATTCCTTAGGAAAGACCTTAAGGGAAATAGTTCCTAAATTATAATGTGTTAAAAGAAATTGTGCTTTTTAAATTGAAAGTCAAATTGTTTTACTTTAAAATTTCTGGCTCATATTTCCTTCCTTTGAGTTTCTTAAACATTTTACACCATTGACTTCTGGTGTAAATTGTTGATGTTAAAGAGCAAAGAAAAGACATAAACATAAAATGAGATGCTACATAAGGAACAATCTACAAAAAATGTATAATAATCACACATTTGGATGATCCTAGCAAGAACAGAATTATAAGCTAAAATTGATATCACCACAGCCATAGTGGGAAATTGTATTATATCTTTCAGAAACTTATAAACCAAACAGACCTGAAGTTAATAAATGTATATAAAGTCTGAATACAATTCATATGCATAACCTTGATCTAATAGAGAAACACTGAGAAGTGGGGAGGCAATTTAGTAAAGTGGATTAAGGAGTGTATTTTTATTTCAGATACTGTTTTTTGTTGTAATTCTGTTTGGTTCTTTAATATTTCTGTCTTTGCCGAGATTCCTTATTTTTCCATTCATTACAGCATCTTTACTTCATTGAGCATAGTTATAATAGCTGTCTCAAAGTCCTTGTCTGATCATGCCAACATCTAGATTATCTAAGGGTTGGCTTCCATTAATTGTCTTTTCTTTTCAGAATGATTACATTTTTTCTGGTTCCTTCAGTGCTGAGTAATTTTGAATTGTATCCTGGACATTGTGATAGTTATTTTATGGAGACCTAGATTCCATTTTACTCCTCAGATTGTGTTGAAATTTTTGTTCTGGCAATCAATTAACTTGGTTCAACTGAAACTGCAAATACTGTTTCACCTGTGGTTGGAAGTAACTCAAATCTCAGGTGAGTTTTTTGGCTTTAGCAATAAATTGCTTTGTGTCTACCCCAAAGGCATGCTTCAGGGATCAGTAGAGATTTGAGTACCATTCATACTCACAATTTGGGGCATGCCCTTCTCTGGTTCTTACTGTTCTGGGATTTCATTCTTTTTCAGTGACTGTGGTTGCTTCAGACTCTGCTCTCAAATTGTTGAAGCCATTTTAAAAAATAGTAGGTTTCTATTGCATTTCAGTACTCCATGCTTCTCTGTAAACTGTTCTCAGGTGAAAGCTTCAGAAACAGAAAACTTGCCTTTTCGTGGCTCCTTCTTCCAAGTTTCATCTTTCAAAATTTGCCTGCCCCTGTTCACTCTACATAGCCTTCAGGTACTTGCTTTTAGTATTTTCTCAGAGTTGATTATTGTTATCTGAAGGAAAGTCAATCTATCTTAAGCTACATGGCCATATATGATTTTTTTGTTGTACTTTTTTCATTCATTCTCCATACTCTCATTCCCTTTTTCCCATGGTCACCCATTACATACTATTATTCCTCATAGCATTCCAGTTTTTATTCAACACATATATTTAGGCATGTATGTGACCTTGAAAGGCATACAGTATTGTGTTAGTATTTTTATTTTACTTACATAAATGCTTTAATTTTTTCATTCAAAATTATTCTTTGATGTCTAATCACATTGCTACATGTAAATATAATTCATGATCTCTGAGAGCTGCATGTATTCTACTGTATGTACATGCAAAGTGTAACTTATCTATTCTCCTAAATGAAATGCATCTCTTTCCTAATGTGCCCAATAAGGTGATAAACATTTTGTCTATTTTTCTGCTGAGCTTACCGACATGTTCTTTATTTTCAGTAGTAGCTCTTACATTCTACATAATAATTCTTCATTAGTTTTAAATGTTCCATATATATTATCCCAGTCTGTCATCAGTGAATAAAACTTTTAACTTTGAGTAACTGAATATATAACTACTTATAGTTTCTGTTTTGAGATCTTTTTAAAAAATACTTCCTAATTTGAGATCATAAAGAAACTATAAACTTCTTTATATTGCATTTTCATTCATAGTTAGGTTTTTATTTCATTTGAGCTTCTCTGTATGCAGCATGAGATAGGAATCTTTGTTTTTTCCAATTTGTCACAAGTGAGACAACTTTTCCATTATGGTTCACTAAATATAATTTTCTGATTTGTGATGTTACCAATGACATATAGCAAACTCCCATCTATAAGCAGGTCTGTTTCCAGAGGACCTATTCAATTTGATTGGTTTATTTGATACTACAATACTGTTTTATTACTATAATTTATGGTAGGGGTAGTCATATTTTTTAAATGTTTCCCAGGTATTCACAGACTATTACATTCTGCAAGATTTTACAATCAGGTTTTCTCTCCCAACCCAAGAAAATCCTCTTGGGAACTTAATTCAAAATACATAGAATTTTTTTTTTTTTAAACATGGACACAGTTGGCAGATTTATTCTTTCTGGTTTCAAGACTTATATAGTGGCGCCTAGGTGGCTCAGGTCACGATCCCATAAGATAGATCCCTGCATCAGGCTCTGTGCTTATAGTGCGGAGGCTGCTTGGGATTCTCTCTCCCTCTCAAAATAAATAAACGTGGTTTTTTTAAAGCCTTCTTATAAAGCCACAGTAATTAACACAGTGTGGTATTGGCACAAAGGCAGACATAAAAATAAATCGAGCAGAACAAATAGTTCAGAAATAAACATTAATATACAGGACCAATTGATTTTCAATTTAAGTGCCAAAGAAATTCAGTGGTGAATAATCTTTTTAATAAGTGGCCAGAACACATATGTATATCCATCTGCAAAAAATGATCCACAAACATTCCCTCACACCATAAACAAAATTTAACTCAAAATGGGAAAAAAGTTGGTAAATATAAGTGAATGATTGCTTCAAAAAACAAAATATGCTGTTGATTTTAAAATATACATAGAATTAAAATACTAGACAAAAATAACAAAATACAAAAAGGGTAAGTAGTGTTAAAGAATTCTAAGTTTCTATCATAATCAAGGATGCAAGGTGTAATTTTTAAGATAGCCAATAAAAGATACTAAGATAATGTAAAACCCTTAGTTAAATAGAGGAATAAATGGAATAATTTAAACTATTTGATTAATCAGGTCCCTGGGTGGCTCAGTTGGTTAACTATCCAACACCAGCTGAGGTCATGATCTCACGGTTCATGAGTTGGAGCCCCGCACAGGGCTGTCAGCACAGAGCCTGCTTTGGATCCTCTTATCCCTCTTCCTCTTCTCCTCTCCCACTCGTATGCTCTCCCTCTCTCTCAAAAATAAACCTTTTTTAATTTAAAAAAATACTTGATAAATCCAAAAGGAGGCAGTAAAATAGGTGGGTCCTGTAGGGAAAAAAAAGATTAAATATACTAAAATCCAAGATTTGTCTCACCATATTAAAACAATAAAACTTTTATGTTGATTACAAGTGCCGTATTATAAAGAACTTAATGTTTGAAAGTAAAAGAGGGATGTATTTACCATTTCTCCTCCACCCCCAAAATAAACCAAAACACTAACCAAAAAGAGAGGCAAACCAACAAACAGACTCTTAACTATGGAGAACAGATAGTTACCAGATGGGAGGGGGTGGTGGGAGATGGGGATCAAGGAGTGCACTTGTTGGGATGAGCACTATCCTGAACACTTGAAACCAATATGATACTGTATGCCAACTGACTGGAATTTAAACAAAAACGTTAAAAAAAAATGCTTCTTTTCTCAAAGCCTCTTTTGCCTTTCGTTATTGTAACTACACAAGCTTTTTTTTAGTTTATTTCGAGAGAGAGGGAGAGAGCACATGTGCATGCATGCAGGATAGGAGCAGGGAGAGAGAGAATCCCAAGTGGGCTCCATGCTGTCAGCAGAGAGCCCAACATAGGGCTCAAACCCAGGAACCATGAGATCATGACCAGAGCTGAAATCAAGAGTTACCTGCTAATCAACTGAACCACCTAGGCGCCCCCAAACAGACCTTCTTAATGATAATATACCAAGAAAATATAATCAGGAAGATAATATACTCAGATAATCCACCAAGAAGTTATAATGATGCATGTACTAATACTATGACCTCAAAATATATAAAGCAAAAATTGATAAAAATAGAGACAAATCTACAGCCATATTAATAGACATTAACCTCTCTAAGTAATTTTTAACAAATGAAACCTATGTGAAACACAATTGTGAACTGCATATTCTTGTAGGTGCACCTAGATCATTCATGAAATTGGACCATAGCCTTCACATAATGCAAGTCTCAGTTTCTAAAGGTTAAAATTGTTGAGCGTATGCTTTCTGATATAGTGAAATTAGACCAGAAATCAAAAACTGTAAGTAGAAAGGGGCACCTAGGTGTTTCAGTCAATTAAGTGTCCGACTTCGGCTCAGGTCATGATCTCACTCACAGTTCATAGGTTTGAGCCCCTCATCCAGCTCTGTGATGACAGCTGAGAGCGTGGAGGGTGCTTCAGATTCTGTGTCTCCCCAACTCGTGATCTCTCTCAAAAATAAACATTTTAAAAAAACTTTAAGTAGAAAGCCATCAACAGTTTGAGAACTAAATACATCAAGAGAAATACATAGAATTTTAAAGTTATTTAAGGGAAAATTAACAAATTTATAATATTAAGCCACCCTATTTTTCAAAGTGTTAGAGTTTTTCACTCAGGTCTTTTCAAAATGCCTCCATCAAGTTCAGAACCTACCTTCTATTATATTGTTTTGGTGATTATTACTGGTATAGGTAAGTGCTATTGATTTTTGCAAGTTTATTTCGTATCCAGTTCCTTACTGACTCTCTTAATGCACATAATTTGCTATGTTTGGTCTTCTTTGTGGACAATCACAACACCTGCAAAAATAAGGACAGTTTGCTTTTTCCCTTAAAATTCTCATACCTCTGATTTTTTGTTTTATTCAGGGTTTCTAAAATTGCTAACCTCTTTGTCTTCTTCTGACCTCAAAAAGAAGGTATTTAGGGTTGTGTGGGTGGGTCAGTCGGTTAAATGTCCAACTTGGGCTCAGGTCATGATAACACAGTAATGTAATTGGAGCCCTACATCAAGCTCGGTGTTGACATCTTAGAGCCTGCTTCAGATTCCGTGTCTCCCTCTCTCTTCCCCTCCCCTACCCCACTCACACTCTGTCTCTCAAAATTAAACATTATTTTTAATTTTTTAAAAGTATTTAACTTTTTAAATTGAACTTTAATGTTACATTAGTTTCGAAATATAGCAAATGTGATTTTGGCAACTGTACTCCTAATTTGAGAACAGTAAAAAACATGAAATGTTTGTCTTTAAACCACTAAGAATAAATTATACTGTAAGATTTTTCTCTCTGGGGCCATTTGTTAATCCTAAATTAATACATAATTGACCATGATGAATAAACACACATACATACTCAGGCTACATCTGTATCTACATTGATGGATATAAAAGAATCTTAAAGCCATGTTCAACATATTCAGAAGGGAAGGAAATAGGCCTATATTTTTCTTATATTGTGCTTGTGAAGTCTTAGCATAAAACATATTTCTAACTCATAATATTAATTGGACAATTTTTTCTCATTATGTAACCTAGGGATATCTGCACCCACTGATAAAATAATCTCAGCCTGTGACTTCTAGAAGTGGGGAAAATGGTAACATGTTTATCATTATCACAATTACATTATTATTACTGTGATTATTATTTATGTGTATTGAATGGTTATTCTCCATCCAATTTTTCTATTCCCTTTTGTGCAAATTAAGGTTTTTAAAATTTTCCAGAAGTACATGAAAAGATTCTTGTTTGGGGTTTTATTTATTTGCATCTCTATTTCTTCATTGATCTTGTCAGAGGTTGAATCTTGGGTTCCTTTAAGCTTTATTTTTTATAACATCTCATCTCCTTGGGTTTTTGTTTGTTTGTTTGTTTTTGTCCCTTTTGGTTTGCTCCACTGCTTTCTACCAGCCACAAGGATTTTATTGATTGTTGCTGGGGTGGAGACATATTTTGGTTAAGCTTTATGTGTGTTGTTAACTTTTTTTTTCTTCTGGTTTGTTAGTGTACAGGAATGTAAAGATTTATGTAATTTTCTGCCCTGCAACTTTAATGAATTCATTTATTCTGTTTGGGCTTTTTCTTTTTTTTTCACAGGGTCTATTTCCTCTATACAGTCATATGTCATCTGGAATTAGTTAAGGTTTTACTTCTTCCTTACCAATTTGGATGCATTTTATTCCTTTTTCTTTTCTGATTGTTGATGCTAGAACTTCCAATAGAAGTGGTGAAAGTGGACATGTGTGTCTTGTTCCAGATCTTAGAGGAAAAGCTTTCATGTTTTTACCACTGATTATGATGTTAGATGTGGGTGTGTCATATATGACCTTTATTATGTTGAGGTACGTACTCTCGACATCCACTTACTTGAGAGTTCTTATTGTGAACACAAGTTGAATTTTGTCAAATGCTTTTTCTCCATCTGTTGAGATCATATAATTTTTAATGTTTTTGTTATTGTTAATGTGGTATATTACATGGATCAATTTTGGATGTTAACTCATCCTTGCATCCCTGGAGTAAATCCAACTTGTTCATGGTGAATGATGCTTTTAATATATTACTGGACTCAATTAGTTGCTGAGAATTTTGGCATCTATGTTTATTAAGGATATTATGTAGTTCGGCAGATTTTTTTTATAGTGTCTTTAGCTGTGGTATCAGAGAATAAATTTGGCATCACAGAATAAATTTGGAAAATTTGTAAAGAATAAGTATTAACCCTTCTTAAAATATTTGGTAGAATTAGCCTGTGAAGCCATCTGGTCTTGGACTTTTGTTTTTTGGGGAGATTTTTGGATTACTGATTCAATTCTGTTACTAGTAACCAGTCTGTTCTGATTGTCTATTTCTTCCTGATTGAGTCTTGGAAAATTTTATTTTTCTAGAAATTTTTCCACTTATTCCAGTTTCTCAGCATGTAGTTTTTCATAGTAGTCCTTTATACTCCTTTGTATTTGTGTGCTGTTGGTTGTTATTTCTCCTCTTTAACTTCTGATTTAAGTCCTCTTTTTTCCTGTTGAATCTGGCCAATGGTTTATCTTCTTGAATTTACTGAGAATTACTTTGTAGCCTAACATGTGATCTATCCTAGAGAATTGTTCCATATGCATTTGAAAACTGTACTCTGCTGTGTGGAGATTGGAATGTTTTGTATATAATTGTTAAGTGTATCTGGTCTAATATGTCATTCAAAGTCAGTGTTGTTTTTAATTGACTTGCTGTCTGGATGATCTATCCATTGATGCTGGGATGTTATAGTACCCGACTATTATAGTATTCTGGTCAATTTCTCCTTTTATGTCTGTAATATCACTTTATATATTTAGGTGAGTCCATGTTTGGTACATAAATATTTACAACTATTTATACTCTTGTTGAATTGATCCCTTTATCATTATGTAATTTTCTTCTACCTCTTGTTACAGTCTTTGTTTTAAAGTCTATTTTGTCTATTAATATTGCTACCCTGACTTTTTGTTTCCATTTGCCTGGAATATATTTTTCCATTCCTTCACTTTCTTTCTGTATGTCTTTAAGACTGAAATAAGCTTCTTGTAGGCAGCATATAAATGGGTCTTTGGGTTTTGGTTTTTGTTTTATTTTTTTAATCTCTTTAGTCTCCCTTTGTCTTTTGACTGGAACATTTAGTCCATTTACATTAAAGTAATTATTGATAGGTATGAACTTACTGCTTTTTGTTAATTGTCCTCTCGTTATTTTTGTAGCTCTTCTCTGGTCCTTCTCTTGCTTCTTTCCCTTGTGATTTGAAGGCTTTATTATTATGGATTCCTTTTTCTTTATTCTATATCTATTAGAAGCTTTTATGTTTGGTTATAATATAGTTCATATATAGCCCCTAAGTGTATAGCAATCCATTTTAAGTGGATGGCCACTTAAAATGTGTTCCAACTTAAAAGCACTATATTTTTCTAGGTCTCTGAAAGTTTAATATATATTTCACATCTTATTTTCTGTAGCTCTTAGTTATTATGGATATAATTGGTTTCACTACTCATGCTATCAACATTCATATGTTATTGATCTATCTTCATTATGTTTCCTTTTGCCAGTGAAATATTTTTGTCATAATTTTCTTACTGTACTTATGGCCCTTTGTTTTCCCCTTTGAAAAGTGTCATTACTATTTCTTGTAAGGTCAGTTTAATGGTGATAAACTTTCCTACAATTCTGAATCATTTTGCCGGTTAGAGTATTTTTGCTTGTAGGTATTTTCATCATGTTGAATATACCATGTCAGTCTAGTCGGGTCTGAAACATTTCTGTTGAATCCCTTCTAGGGTTCTCTGTAAGTAACTAAGATCTCCCTTCACCTTTTTTTGTTTTTTGACACTTTAATTATTATGTGTCTTTGTGTGGACATCTTTGTGTTCATCTTGTTGAGTTTTCTGGTCCTTAATATCTGTTTCATTGCCCAGGTTTTCAAGTAAATTGTATGCCCCTCTCTTTCTCTGTCTCCAGAGGGGTCTGTAATGTGAATGCTACTATACTTGACGCTGTCCCAGATCCCTGAACCTATTCCCATTGTTTTCTTTTTGTTATTCAGCCTGGGCAATTTCCTGTCTTCTAGATCACTGATCCATTCTTCATCCTCTAATCTGTTGATTCCTTCTACTGTATTTTTTGTTTCAGTTGTTATTCTATTCTGCTCTGATGGGTTGGGTTTTTATTTCTATCTCTATACTAACTTTCTCACTCGAGTCCTGTGAGCATCTTTTTGACGGTTATTTTGAATTCTTTCCCAGGTAGATTACCTCACTTGTTTGTTTGAAGCAATTTCGTCTGCCTCTCCGTATTAGGTAGGTCAGCTCTATTTCCTGTTCTTGAAAGTAGCAGCCTTGTGTAGAAAATGTCCTGGGAGGCTCAGTAGATTCTGATCACCAGGGGTGACTCCTGCATGGGCTGCATGTGCCCTCCTGTTGTAATTCAGCAACTATTGGGGGGTGGCTGCCCACCAGCATGCCCCCAGTAGTCATGGCTATCAGCTTGCCAGGAGGTGGGGTTAGCTCCCAGCATAGCTGGCTCCCTTCCCCCACCACTATGACAGGAGTTATTATGAAAGGACACCTGCAGTGGGGGGCAGCTTGGGTGATGTAGATCAGCACAAAAATACCAGGGTGGGGTGAGAACTAGTAGCAAGGTAGATGGAAAGTGCCTGAACTGCCTCCTGCAAGGCTAGGCTGAAGGAAGGAAATGGCACTCCCTGATACTCCCAAAAAAGCTCCTACAGATTTCTGCCCCTCCAGCACATGCCCTAAAATTAGTCAGTGAGCCTCCTTCACATATAATCCAGACATGTTTCAAAGTGCTGCTTCTGTGCAAGTGATAGAGTGTGCTTGTCCTTTAAAAGAGGAGTCTTTATTTCCTATAGCTCCCTCAGGATCTGCCAAAGCCGGACATTATGGGTGCTTATCTTTTTAGTGAAAGCTTTCCAGGGCTGTGGGCACCTAATGTGGAGCTTGATCCTCTTGTTCTTCAGGGAGTAAATGCACACCTGTGATATTTCTACTGCAAGGGGTCACCACATTGGGAGTTTGGTTCACGACCACCTCCCTCCCCCTCCTATTCTTGTCAACGTGACCTTCTCTTTATACCTTCAGTTGTGGAGACCTATTCTGCCAGTCACAGGTCATTTTCAGAGTGAGTTGCATTATATGTAGTTATTGCCTCGGTGTGTCCCTGGGAGGAAGGGAGCTCATTTGCCATCTGCCAGACCAATAATCTTTTAGATTCAATATATTTACCCACAACTGTTCAAGCCTTCCATAAAATATGGAAGTTAAAATATATACCGCAGAGAATACTGATGAATAATTAATTGACTCAGGTGCATTTACTCTTCCTTTACTTATACAACTCATATCCTGCCATAACTAAGTTCTGTTAGTTCTACCTCAATCTAGTTGTTTTTTTTTTTTCTTTTACCTATGTCTAATAGTCTTTTACTAGTCAAGAAGAGAAGTGAAGAATCCGAGCTCAATTCCTCCTGCAGACACAAGGCTGCAACGGCATATAGTATACCTCATTCTGAGAAAAACCCGAAGACTGTGCAGGACAGCTTTTCCACAGTTAAAGATACGAAGACAAAGCTACATCTAGAAAGGTACGATGGGCAGAGATGCAGTCCTGACAAAACCCGCAGTGACCAACCAGCAGGAAGGATATCACAGGGGTGGAGGTCCTCCCTGAAGGATGAGGGTTTGAAGTCCCTCATTGGGCACCCTCAGTCACAGGGATCTGCATTGGCTCGATGAGCCCATAACATCAGGCTTTGAAAATAAGCAGGGGGTTAACTTCAGTAAGAGTGGAGGGCTATCAGAAAGAGGGATATACCCTTAAAGGGCTCAAGTACAATGAGACCACAGAGGCAGCAGTTTGAAAAGTGCCCAAGCTACACATGTAGGACATTTATAGACTAGGACATGTGCCAGGGGGGCAGGAACTATCTCCAGGTACAGAAGTGCTGGCAGGTACCACTTTTCTTGCCCCTCTTGAGCCTAGCTGGCCTGATACAGGTAGGTGCCAGTTGGTCATTCGACATCTATCCTGTGGACTTACCATTGCAGGTGTTCCACCCTGCCATGCCTTGGGTCAACCCGGTCCAGAACCAGCACCACTCCAAAGCAAGTCTTGCCCTAGTGAGAGAAGGAGGCAGCCCTGCTTACCACCAAACCCGTGGCAAGTTGTACCCAGGACTTTCACCCAGCTGCAAACATAGGAGACACCACTGGAACATCTGGTTCTACTAAACAGTAAGTACTGCACTAAAGAAAACCCCAAGATTTCTTCTATATAGGGCCAGTAACGTTAAGACCAGGAGACGTAGCTGACCTAATACATAGAGACAAACAGAGTCAGACAAAATGAGGAAAAAGATGAGTATGTTCCAAATGAAAGAACAACACAACTTCAGAAAAACAATTAACAATATGGAGATAAATGACCTACCTGATCAAGAGTTCAAAGCAATAGTCATGAAGATGACCACCATACTTGAGAGAAGAGTGGATGAGCAGCTTGAAAACTTCAGCAAGGAAGCAGAAAATATAACCAATCAGAGCTGTAAAGTACAACAACTGAAATGAAAAATATAGTACAGAGAATCAACAGCAGATAACAAGATGCAGGACAGATCAGTGATCTAAAAGAAGAAACCTCTAGGACAACATCAAGGATAATGCAATTCACATAGAAAACTTAAAGAAATAATCACTGAAAACTTCCCTACACTGGGAAATGAAACAGACATCAAGCTCCAGGATCGACAGAGAGCTCCAGTGTGAACCCAAAAAGGCCCACATCAGGACAGATACTAATTATGACATAAAAATTAAAGAGAATTTTTAAAGGAGCAAAAGAAAAGCAATTGCTTACTTGCAAGAAAACCCATTTTAAGCTTTAAGTTGATTCTTGAGCAGAAACTTTGCAGGCCAGAATGCAGTGGTATGGTATATTTGAAGTACTGAAAGGAAAAAACCTACAACCAAGTATACTGAAACCAGCAAGGTTAGCATTCAGTATTGAAGGAGACATAAAGAAGTTTCCAGATGAACAAAAGTTAGAGTATATCACCACTAAAATGGTCTAATTATATTAGACTTCTTTGAAAGGAAAAAGCCAATAGAGAAAAAGCAGACCAAAAATACCAATTTTATATAGTTAGTTAAGAGATACAAAAAAGATAGGAAATATTTCATATACATGGAAGAGGGAGTAAAAAAATAATTCTTTTAGAATGTGTTCAAACTTAAGCAACAGTCACCTTTACATGAAGTGCTATATGCATAGGATGTTATATACGAACATCATGGTAACCACAAATCAAACTATAAAAGAAAGGAATCACAAGGGAAGAAAGAGAAGAAAAAAGGAAAAGAAAATTAACAAAATGGGAACAAGCACATCTAAATTACCTTAAATGGACTGAATGTTCCAATCAAAATAGACAGACTGAATGGATTTCAAAAAGAAAAAAAAAGATCCACCTATAGGTTGTTTACAAGAGACCCACTTCAGACCTAAAGACACATACAAACTGAAAGTTAAGGAATATATAAAGATATTCCATGCAAATAGAAGCAGGGGGAAAAAGCCAGTGTAGCTATACTTATATCAGACATAATAAACTAAGAAAAAGACTATAGCAATATACAAGGGCAATGAATAATAATAAAGTGATAAACAAGAAGATACAATTGTAAATATCTGTGCACTTATCATAGACGCACCTGAGTATATAAAAAAAATATTAACAGACATAGGGGAGAAAGTGACAATAACACACTGATAGTAGGGAACTTGAACACTCCACTTATAGCAATAGAAAGATCATCCACACAGTCAATAAGAAAGAGTGGCTTTAAATGATACATTAGACCAAAGGAACTTAAAATATACACATAACATGCCATCCACAAACAGCAGAACACACGTTCTTTATATACACATAAAACACTCTCCAGGATAGATTATATGTAAGAACACAAATTTAAATAAATTCAAAAAGATTGATCTTTTCCAAACACAATGGTATGAAACTAGAAATCAATTACAAAAATAAAACTAGAAAAACAAGAAAACAGGGATGTTAAACAACATACTACTAAACAACCAATGGGTTAATTAATGGAGAAAACAAGAAGGAACTTAAACATGAGGACACAAATAAAACTGGAAATATCATGGTCAAAAATCTTTGAGACACAACAAAAGCAGTTCCTAGAGGGACATTTATGACAATAGAGCCATCAGAAACAACACTTAATGGAGTTAGAAAAATAAAAAACACACCCAAAATTAGTAAAAGGAAAAAAACAATGAAATACTTTAAAACAGAGTTCATTATTTGAAAAAAGAAACCGGGGATAAAAAAATGAACTCTTACCATTTGCAACAATGTGGATGGAACTAGAAAGTATTATGCTAAGCCAAATAAGTCAGGCAGAGAAAGACAAATAACAGATGATTTCACTCATTTGTGGAATTTAAAAACAACAGATGAACATAGGGTAAGGGAAGGAAAAATAATATAAAAACAGAGAGAGAGGCACACCATAAGAGTCTTAAATATACAGAATAAACTGAGGGTTGCTGGAGGGGAGGTGGGGGGAAGGATGGGCTAAATGAGTGATGGACATTAAAAGAGGTCACTTTTTTAATTTTTTGAGGAAACTTCAGACTGTTTTCCAGAGTGGCTGCACCAGTTTGCATTCCCATCAACAGTGCACAAGGGTTCCCCTTTCTCTACTGTTTCCTGAGTTGTTAATTTTAGCCATTCTGACCAGTGTGAGGTGGTCAGAATTGGTTTTGATTTGTATTTCTCTGATGATGAGTGATATTAAGCATGTTTTATAGGTCTGTTTGCCATCTGGAAATGTCCATTCATTTCTTCTGCCCATTACTTAACTGGATTATTTGGGCTTTGGGGGTGTTGAGTTTGGTAAGATCTTTATAGATTTTGGTTACTAACCCTTGATCCAATGTGGCATTTGCAAATATCTTCTCCAATTCCATTGGTTGCCTTTTCGTGTTGTTCCCAGCAACTGCACTACTAGGCATTCATCCAAAGGACACAAAATACTGATTTGAAGGGGCACACTCATGCCAATGTTTATAGCAGCACTATCCAAATTATGGTAAGAGCCCAAATGTCCATCAAGTGATGGATTAAGAAGATGTGATATACATATATATCTCACACACACACAATGCCAAATGATGAAAAAGAAAGAAGTCTTGCCATTTGCAACAACGTGGATGGAACTGGAGGGTATTATGCTAAGCGAAATAAGTCAGAGAAATAATATCATATGATTTCACTCATGTGGAATTTAAGAAACTCCACAGATGAACATGGAGGAAGGGTAGTAAGAATAAGATAAAAACAGGGAGGCAAACCATAAGACTCAAATATAGAGAACAGAGGGTTGCTGGAAGGGAGGGTGGGTTAAACGGGTGGCGGGCATTAACATGGGCACTTTTCAGGATGAGCACTAGGTATCATGGAAGAGATGAGTCACTGGATCCTACTCCTGAAACCATATAAAGCACTTGACAAAATTCAGCATTCATTTATGATAAAAACTCTTAACAAAGTATGTGTACAGGGAATATACCTCAACATAAGAAGGGCAGTACATGACAAATCCTCAGCCAACATCATACTCAGGGATGAAAAACTAAAGCCTTTCTTCTGAGATCAGGAACAAGAAAAGGATGTCCAGCTTCATGTCTTGTATTCAACATACTACTAGAAGTACTAGCTGCAGCAATTGGAGAAAACTAAGAAATAAAGTTATCTAAATTGGTAAGGAAGATGCAAAACTGTTACTATTTCTAGATGACATGATACCATATATGGAAACCCTAAAGATTTCAACACACTGTTAAAACTAATGAATTCATCAAAATTCAGGATACAAAATTAAGAATATAATCCCACTTAAAATTGCATTAAAAAGAATAAAAAACCTAGGAATAAATATAACCAAGTTGGTGGAAGACCTATACTTGAAAACTATAAGACCCAGAGGAAAGAAACCATGCTCATGGTTTGGAAGAATTAATATCGTTAAACTGTACCTTCTACCCAAAGCAATCTATAGGTTCCATGCAATCCTGATCAAAATACCAACAGTTTCTTTTCCCACAGAACTAGAACATACAATCCTAAAATACTCATGGAATTACAAAAGTCCCCAAATTGCAAAAGCAATTTTGAAAAAGAACAAAACGAGAGATCTCAGAATCCCAGGTTTAAATATATACTACAAAGCTACAGTAGTCAAAAATATCAACACATATCAAGGGAACAGGGTAGAGATTCCAGGAATCTACACATTTATGGTCAATAAATATATGACAGAAGAGGCAAGAATATACAAAGGAGAAAACATAGTCTCTTCAATAAATAGTGTTGCAAAAACTGGACCACTTTCTTACACCATAAACGCAAGATGGAAGATATGAAACCACAAAACACTTAAAGAATAACCTGGACACTAGCCTTAGCAACATTTTATGGACATCTCCTCAGGTAAGGGAAACACAGCAAAAATGAACTACTGGAACTATGTCAAACCAGAAGATTTTGCCCAGTGATGGGAATTTTGAACAAAATGAAAAGGCAACCTATTCAATGGGAGACGATATTAGTAAATGATATATCCAATAAGGTATTAATATTCAAAATATATAAAGAACTCACACAACTCAACACCAAAAATAACAACCTTATTTTAAAAATGGGCAGAGGACTTTTTTTTCGACAGTCATTTTTCAAATAAGTCAGACACATGAAAAGATGCTCAACGTCACTCATCATCGGAGAAATGCAAATCAAAAACACAATGAGCTATCACCTCACAGCTGTCAGAATGGCACTGAGACAAGAAACAACAAGTGTTAGCAAATATGTGGAGAAAAAGGAACTCTAGTGCACTACTGGTGGGAATATAAATGCATCCTGTAGGCAAAAACAATAGGAAGATTCCTTGAAGGTTAAAAATAGTAATACCTTGGGTCACCTGAGTGGCTCAGTCCATTGAGCATCTGACGCGGCATAGGTCATGATCTCGTGATTTATGTGTGTGGGCACTGCATCAGGCTCACGGATGTCACCGTGGAGCTGTCTTGCCTCTTCCACCATTGGTACCCTCTCTCTCAAATAAGCTTTAAAAAAACATAGACAAGCCATCCAGTAACTATACTTCTGGGTATTTACCTGTAGAAAATGAAAACCCTCATTCAGAAAGACATATGCACCCTTATGTTTACTGAAACATTGCTTACATGAGCCAAGATGTGGCTAAGTGTCCATCAATTGAAGAATGGATAAAGAAGATACAGGGTACATACAAAATAGAAGATTACTCAGCCATGAAAAAGAATGGAATATTGCCATTTGCATCAACATGGATGGAACTAGAGGATATTATGCTAAATGAATTAAGGCAAATACCGTATGATTTCATTTATATGTGGAATCTAAAATATAAACCAATAAAGAAAAGCAGAAATCGACTCAGAACTATTGGTTGCCTGAGTAGGGATAACCGTAACACATAAAGGGGATTAAGAAGTACCATCTTCCATTTATAAATAATAATAGTATAACAACTCTGTATAGTGACACAAGGTTACATTGACTGTGGTGAACATTTTGTAATGTACAGAAATGGCAAATCGCTATGTCATATACCTGACAGAAATATAACAATGTATATCAACTAAAGTTGAAAATAAATATTTAAGATATTTACATGTCTTTCAAAATTATCAGTTTAAATAATACTGATTATAGGCAAATAAACATTACAATTCATAACTAAAATGACTTGAAGAGGTTCATTTCATTATGTCACATACCTGGTAATGTCAGCTTGGGTCTGGTCTAAACTTAGTGATCTCATTCTATCAATGGAACACTTCAATGAAATCCTTATACCCTGAACTATCACTGATACTGTTAAAGTCACCAACAGAGACTGAGCAAAGAATAAAGGGAATCAGAGAGAAACTAGACCCGCTGACCCCACTCAGATCTTTCACCCGCATGAACACCACCCCTAGTGCTGCACACAGCACCGTTCTCCACGGTGGGGGGAGGGGGCAGTTAGACATCCTAATGGAGGTGAGGGACCCCTGGGGATGCAGGAAGGAAATTGGTGGTGATTCCCGGAGGGCTGGGATCTGGGATATGCTCTCCATCTCAAAAAGCAGGCACAACACGAATGGAGGCAGACTTCAACAACAGCACCTACCTTGTCAGCTTCAGTCTGTTCTGGGAAGGCCAGGTCTCCATCTCTCCTGATCATCCACCCCAGTGAAGGAGTATTCTGGAGGGCAAGGAGCCAAGGCTACGACAGGGTTATTTTCAATGGTAAATTTGTTAATGGAACTACTCATGTCTTCATTGAATTTGGCCTGACCCCAAACTCACGTATGAGCTGTGGGAGTACTTGTATACCCAAGACCAAGAAGCCTTCTACTACCTGAAACCTCAGCACACACACCGTGAGGCTCTGACTCACAGGGCCACCAGGAATTGAGAAATGTCTTATCCTGCTGTGAAGGAAAAAAGCCTTTTTGTACACATCAATATACTTTTAGATAACCGGGAAGTTCTGTGGGCAGAGCTACATTCAATTAATATTGAACATAACACTTTCAGATAGCTGTCCTACTCGATATGTGGAGTGTTTAGGAGACCTCTTTTTATGATTTCCACTCCCAAGGTTGGCATTCTCACCAAAATGTTCCTGCCCAAAGTGGAACTCCGTATTATATGTACCTGTACTTTCCCATGAAAACACACATCCTTTACCACAGACCTAGGTCTTACAAAATATGTTCAGTGTAAAGGTATTCTGATATGTGTTTAAAATGTTATGCCAAAAAAAAGGATTCTTTGATGAAGTATGGAACGTCCATGTACGTTCATCCCCTATATCAAATTGTGTAAATTCTACCTCTTAAATATCTTTTGCATTTATCCACTTCTCTCCAAGCCTAGTGCTGCTGAGTTCAGATCATCATCATCTCATCTAGATTACTTGTCACAGCTTCCCTCCCACCAACTTTCCCCCCCTAATCCGTTGTCTATACTGCATCCTAAGTAATCTTTCCAAAAATCCAACTTCTACTGGTCATCTCCATTTGATCTCAAGATCAGATATTCCTCAGCATGTACTGCTCAGGCTGAAGGAGTCCATACTCCCAAGGTTGCAATGTAGTGATTCTTAAAATCCCTCAAACAGTCCTCCACAAACTGGGTTGAAAGCATATTTCTCCTATCAGAGCTGCATCAAGGCCATGCCTTTCTTCCCTTACTCACAAACAGATGCTCACTTCCTGGCCTCCTGGATCTCTATTAAGCTGGAAAATTTCATTGCTTAGAATGAAGTATCAGGGTCTCTTCATAAGCCACTTTGCGAAGGGTAACTAGGTACCACCACAAATCCTTGAACTTGGTCCAAGCCCTGAGAAAACCTGTCAGTTCCAGACTCCTTTGCTCCTTTAATAACTTCCTGTAAGTTTCAAGGGCTCAGTCCATTTCCTCTTTTCATTCCTGGGGATTCACTTTTCCTAAAGTTGATGACAGACTGTAATGTTAGCTTCTCAACAACACCTTTCTTGGTGTTTTTCAAAGTCAAGTTTGCAGTTTTCCTCCCTTACACTTTCAAAAAATATGCTGAGAGGAAGTAAAGTATGGATAGCAAACATGGAAAAACAACACACATTTCAGGTCTTACGTACTTTTCCAGGTGTTGATCTGTAGTCTCTGAAAGAAGTAAAAGTTCAATTGGGTTTCTGGTCTTTCCCTTTTATCTCTGATGGTGTACCTCACCAAATCTTTTCCTACCCACTAACCATCCTGAGGCCTAAAGTCACAGTAATGGATGAAAATGTGATCTCTTCCTTTTTCTGACTTGAACCTAAGGAGTCATCCACAGCAGAAAATTAAGTACCACTTCTATCCATTGTACCTAGCACCTGGATCCCCGTTCCCCCTTTATCCCCTTTCTGCTTGCTATCACTTACATACACATGTACACAGGTTTGAAACAGTGAGTCAAAGGGAGGATAAGAGCTTTGAAGCAGGAAGGTAGTCTTTCATCAGCTGGAGGAAAGAAATACAATGTACATTGATTCATGCATCAGACTAAACACCACTTTCTGCCAGCCACTTTGATAGATAATAGGGAAATAGCAGATCAGAAAAATGCATTACCTTCCTTGATAAGGTTTACGATTGTCAGAAGGCAAATTTCTAGGAAAAAATGGGAGGTAAGCACAGCAAGAAACATGTATAAAGAAATAAGCAGCAACCCTGTGACAAAAGGTCTGCAGACCATGCTAAAGAGCCTGAACTCCTCAAGGAAGAGGTTGGGATTTTAAAGAGTAATGAATACAGTTACATTTGCAACTAAAAAGGGTGTTCTGGAAGTTGTGTTGAAAATTTAGGTGGGGTAAAACTGAGACAGCTTGGTTAATTAGAGGCCCACATTAATCCAAGAAAAATATTATGTGAACTTCAAAAAATGATGTGGAAACGAGAGAAGACAACTTGCATATCAGGTAAATATTTTGAATCACAAATTTCGAGGACACACTGATTGCATGTGGCAGATGAGCAGAGTGGCCCTGGACTTGACATGCTCTCAGACAGGGAGAGAATTTTCCAAAATGCTAATCCACATACAATGCCCAATATATGCAAAATTCACAACAATAATAGTTGTCAGTTGTAGAAAATTTTAAGTTATTTCTTACAAGCAAAAGAGTTCTATTACCTGTATTGTGTGGACAGACAGAAGGCCAATTTATGATCTTATTTTTTGAAGGTCCAATGTGGCAGTTGAAATGATGAAACCTCCTGAAGTCATTGACATCTCCCAGTGTAACAGTAAGTTTGCTCTGTCCTATGGTAGGTGGTGCTTGTCCTGGATC
The DNA here is from genome assembly GCF_023721935.1 of Panthera uncia. Classification (NCBI taxonomy): domain Eukaryota; kingdom Metazoa; phylum Chordata; class Mammalia; order Carnivora; family Felidae; genus Panthera; species Panthera uncia. Next base: position 99,096,735 of record NC_064808.1, read on the forward strand.
TTCCAAGAGTCATTCTTACACAGGGGGATGGTGATCAGTACCAGTCCTAGTAATCATGGATGTCCTGGAGCTCAAGTCCTAGCAGGTGTCTGTGGTATCAATCACCTTGTATTTTAAAGAGAGAAATCAGTTCAAAGAAATTATTTCCAACTTGTTTTATAGCAGATTTCATAGCCATTTTTCCTAAAGGGGAAAGTATCAATATTCTACATTCATATTTAAACATGGTAGTGCATCTCCTAGAGTTGGTGATTCTGTCTGGGGCACTGTGCAAATGTCTTTGATGGTTACCCACGGCTTCAGAGTTGGAACATTTTGGTTTGGTTGGCCGAATTCTCTGTTGGCATAACTTCCTAACCTTTAGTTTATGCACTTAGCAATTTTATATGGAGTTTCCATTTTATTAAATGTGTTTTAGTGGCAACTGTAAAGCCATGTTACTTAGAATAATGTTTATACTAGGCTTTAAAATAACTTTCTTTAAAGCTTATCTGAGTTTACCAATAACATTCATTTTGAGATTTATTTCAACTAATGATTTATTGCCTAATATTTATTCATGTATTCTGCAAATGTTTATCAAGGTTCTAATAGATATGAGGCATTATGGGCAAATGGAGAAAAATAAATGTTCAGCAAGGTTGCAGTCTGAAAGACATTCAATGTAGCAATTCTATAAAGAAAGTAAAAGGTAGAGGGCTTATGTTAAAGTTTATATTTGACTTAGCCCTGAAGGATATCTGTAGACAAAGAATGAGGCAAAAGAGAAAACTCATAAGGATCATGAGTAGGATTTCCAGGCTTAGCAAATAATAATCTAGGATATAATTTAGATTTGAGTAATTTTTAATTTTTTATGCATATTACATGAGATAAAGGGTAAACACTGCATGGGAAATTACTAAAAAAATTTATTGTTAAAAATAATTCAAGTTTAATTTGGTATCAATAGGCCAATGGAGTGGAAGTATTTGAGGAAATACAGCAAAGGAAGAGACTAGAAAAAAGAAACTAAATCATGGAGGTTCTCATATACTATGCTGAGAACTTGAGGGTTCATTCAGAAGGCTTTTGAAAGCTACAAAAATCAACTAAGGAAGAAAGTGATACAATCCACTTTGTGCTTTAAAAGGCCATTTCACAAATTTAACAAAATGTGTATGACCTACAGAAAAAATGTTTTAATGTTACTAAGGGATATAAAATAAGGGTGGTTTTTTTTCTTCTATTTATATAAATTTTGTTGTTGGACGGGATGATTTGATGTTGAAAAGTGTCATAGTGGCTTAAAATAATACAAATATATCATCTTGCAGTTCTGTAGTTCAGTAGTCAAATATCTGTCTCACTGAGCTAAAACAAAAGTTGAGCAGGGCAGCATTCCTTTCTGGAGGCTGTAGGGCAGAATCAGCTTCCTCACCTTTTCCAGCTTCTAGAGGTGCCCTTGTTCTGCACAGCCCCCTTCCTCCATTTTCCAAAGCTACAACAGTAGGCCAAGTCCCCCATAACATCTTTGTGATCCACTCTTCTGCCCTCCGTCTCCCACTTTTGAAGACTAATGAGATTTAGGTTGGTCCCACCTAGGTCATCCAGGATTATCTCTCATCCCAAAATCCATACCTTTCATCACATTTGGAAACTCCCTTTTGCCATGGAAGGTAACACATTCACAGGTCCCAGGAATTAGAATGCAGATATCTTAGCAGAGGGGGGGATGCTAGTCTCCCTGCCATAATCTTTAATCAACAAGTCTAATGGAATCTTAATAATTCTGGAGTAGGCTTAACAGTATATTGATAATAATGTTAAGTAAAATAAACATTAAGACTAATCATAAGAAAATTTGTCGTAGGGGCACCTAGGACCTCATTGGACCTTCAAGAGTCAGTTGAGCAACTGACTCTTGATTTTGGCTCACGTCATGATCCCAGGGTGGTGGGATAGAGCCCCACAACAGGTCTACCCTGAGCATGGAGCCTTCTTAGGAATCTATCTCCCTTTCTGTCCCTCTCCTGCTTGTACTTTCTCTAAAATAAATAAAATGAAAAAAAATTTTAATTTTAATTAAAAAAATTCGTTATATATTTGAGATAGTCTTTCAAAGCACTTAGTTTGACACATGGCAAAATGAATACTCTGACACATATATATTGTACAAGATATGGTTTACAATAATAAGCACAAAGGCTATATCTTCCTACCAAAGTATGCCAGTACATTAGGATTATTAAGATTCCAGGGTTATGATCGTCAGTCATCCAGGCGCAATGCTATCAAACCTCATAGAACCCCAAACGTGTCACACTGAAGTTTTGATATAATTATAGGATTATGGAAACTCTCATGAGCAAGCCTAATCACTATGACTTAACAATTCTTTCAGGTAATCCTGGAATAGTTCAGAATTTTCCAATTCTTCCACTAGCACCATTTTTCCACTTTGTCTGTAGGTTACAAACACAGTACAACCATGCTTATGAATATTCTGTGGAGACAGACAGCCAGAGACTGCAAGGCCTCTGGGGGTGCTAAGCATGCAGAGTAAAGCAAAGACTGGGTGTGGTCTTCCACTTCCCATTCTCCCTTCCCTCTGTGGTAATAAAACACTGCAATTTTAGCTAGGCCCGTGATCACCCAACTACAGGCTGTCTTCCTTGAAGCTGGTGGTAGCCATAACTAGATTTTTGACTGGATTATGAGTGCAAGTGATATGGGAAACTTCTGGGTCATGCCTTTAAAAGTAAAACACCTTGACCTCTGCTTCCTACTGGCTGAACTCTCAATATAATGCTGAGAGATGAAAGATCCATGTTAGACGATGAGACTGAAGTCATAAGTTAAGAATAGCACCTCCATTGTGACGGTGGTATCATGGGTGCATGCATATGTTCAAACTCGTTCAGCTGTGTACATTAAATACATGCAGTAATTTGTATGCCAAGTATATCTCAATATAGCTATAAAAAATTAAAAAGTTAAGACTATCATACCTTCTCAAAAAAAAAAAAAAATTAGCAGAACAAGACAGAAAGTGTCCTTGAAAGCATGTAATGTCATATCAGCCCTAGCTTGCTCAAGTTAGGACTGTTTTGTGAGGGATAAATACATGTATATGCTTAAGTCATTATTATTTGCTTTCTAGATAATACAGAATATGATATCAGTATAGAAATGCTTTGTAACAAACCTAAAATACAAGGCATGAACTCAGTGGTGGGGGAGGGGGGCATGTACTGAGTGAAAAGGAAACAAGACAGGTAAAATATCTGAGGATTTTCATTATGCCATAGCAAAACTTTCAGTGCATTGCTACCTGCAATGCCTTGGAAAGCAGACTATGTGCCAACAGAGCCTCTAAATCTAATGGAACTTGCTGGAAAATCTCAGAAATTGCTTTGCACTGTCGGCTGTATGTTAGTTTTTGTGAAATCCTATCTAAATATATCCATTCAAGCTACGTATTTCATAGTGTTTGGACTTTTTAAAATGCAGACATACTATATTTTAAGCTATTTTTTTAACAAAAAAAAAATTCCTATAAAAATTTCATAGAAAAAATAAGACCACTGCTTCACTAATGGAACAAAGGTAAGTAATTTGGTGCAAGGACACCAACTGTCAGATCACTAATACTCAGGTTAGAGACAAAAGCCTAAGTCACTAAAGAGTCTGCAGTGATGGCAAAACTTCAAAACTTAGCTAACAACCAGATTTGGGAGAAAACGAACAAGGAGGAGTCAAGATGACTCAAAATCTCAAAGAAATGCATAGAAGTGGCTAAAACAAAGCTGGTGATCAAAGAATAGTAGGAGGAAGGAATTAGGAAACAGGAGTATGAGAAAGAAATCAAAAAGTGAAGGACAGAGAATGATTAGATATTTAACTTACGCCAATAAAATCACTTACCACAAGTGTCTCTGTTATTAGAGTGAAAAATTAAAAGGATAATGCCAAGTCAGAATGAAGACTCCTGTCCCTGGTGGTTATACTTCAGAAGGAAGGTGGATTACATTTTGTAACCAGATTCAGTTAAATACAATGGAGATAAATGGCTCTTTGAAAGGAACATTCATTTATCTCCTGGGAGACTCTACCTTGCATCACTGGATCGAATACTTATCCAAACTTGTAAAAAAGTATGTAATTATGTTATATTATTTTAGAAATTCAGGCTGATATTAAAGTACTATTAATGAGATCTCTATTCTCTCACTTTGATTGTCTTATTTTCAACTTCATTTCACTTTCTAGGTTTGAGCCTTTTAATTTAAAACGTTTTATTCCCGGGGCGCCTGGATGGCGCAGTCGGTTAAGCGTCCGACTTCAGCCAGGTCACGATCTCGCGGTCCGTGAGTTCGAGCCCCGCATCAGGCTCTGGGCTGATGGCTCGGAGCCTGGAGCCTGTTTCCGATTCTGTGTCTCCCTCTCTCTGCCCCTCCCCCGTTCATGCTCTGTCTCTCTCTGTCCCAAAAATAAATAAAAAACGATGAAAAAAAAAATGTTTAAAACGTTTTATTCCCATTTTCACAAGAAATGGTGTTTCTCCTTATGAATTCCAATGAAAACTTTACATTTTGATTGATATTTCACACATACGAACAGATAATCTACCCCAAAGCGTAGGATGTTCCAGTAAGAAATAATCTAGATGGATGACTATTTTAAATGATAGAATAATCATTGCCTTCAAGTTAAAATTTTATTTTTTTATAAACTTTTTTCATCTTCCTGGAACTGGAATTTTTGAGAAGCATTTATTCTTGGGTGCAGAAAGACACATTCAGATTCAGTGGCAAAAAAAACATAGGTACTCTTTTGTCACCCTTCAGCTCTACTCTGGGATAGACGAGGGTTATATTCCTCAGGAAAATGATGGGATATCAGATGACAAAAGCACAGCCATTGTCATCACACGTGGCCAACACTTCAGGCCCTTCCCCATTGACATTTTCATTTGCAGGGCCATGAATGCCCGAGAAGCTATTACACTACTATTCCTAAGAAGCCCAGCCACTAAAGTGACCTTTAAGACAGAAAACAGGAAGATGCACATACACACAGTCAGGTTTGGAAACTTCCGTGGTTACATTCAATATCGTACCATGAGGACATTTTCAAAGATCTCGGTGTGTATGTCACTGATGCCTGGGACATGACTATTACACAAGGCACTAATAGTGTCTACCCACATGACTATGTAATTAGAAATCAGATCAACATGTTTTTAAAACTCCGTTTGCTAAAGCATAAATATACAAAACCCCTAGAACCAATCTCTACAAATAATTCGATTTGTATTGTCAAAGAATCCATCTGGACAGGGGAAGGACATTTAAGAACAAACACAAACAATGTAGGATGCAAAGCCAAGAAAATCAGACATGAAGAATGATTATACCGTCCCTGGAGATTGTCTACATGTGATAATAAATGTTCATATTCCTTAAGCAGGTTTGGGTCATACTTTCTGTTACTTGTGGCTGAAAGCATCCTAACTTGACACTTTATTAGGGTAAAAGAGAATAAACATGTGATCATCTTGATGGTCTAAAACATACATTATCTAACATTTTCTGTAAAGGACTAGATAATAAATGTTTTACACTTTGTAGTCCATTCATCTCTCACAACTGCTCAATTCTTCCATTGTAGGGTGAAAACAGCCATAGACATGTAAATGAATGAGTATGGCTATATTCCAATAAAACTTTATGACAACGAAAGCCAAATTTCGTATAGTTTTATTCTTTAGATTTTCTCCCAGCTTAAAAAAAAAATACAAAACTATTCTTAAACTTCCAGGGAAAATGGCAAAGTAGAAAGATCCTAGGCTCACCTTGTCCCATGGATACATCTAGGTAACACTCACATCAGTATAAATAACCCAGAAAAGGACCCAAAGACTGGCAGAACAGACGCTCCACAGCTAAATGTATAAAAAAGGCCACATCAAAGAGGGTAAGAAGGGTGGAAACACAGGAGCCAAACTCACCAATGGGAGAGGGGAAAAGAACAGATCCCACACCGGGTACCCAGGCATAGGGAACTACACTGGGAAGATGAATCTCCATATTTGGCTTTAAAAACCAGAAAGGCCTAACTTTGTGAACTCCCTCAATCAGTGGTGTTAACACATGGAACTTTAAAAATCAGCAGGCTCAGCTCAGGGAGAGCCAAAGGGTGACAGGAAAGGGAGTCCCTGCCTTTAAAGAGGCAGCACAACAAACAGCCCTTTTGAGATACAATAGACAAGCAGCAGTTTGAAAAATGCCTGGGGTATACAGGAGAGAAATTTGTTTACTAAACTCAGAGTATGTGCTGAAGGGGTAGAGATCTTTGGGAGACTTCTCTAAGACAAAAGAGCTGGGAGATGCCATTCCCTCTCCCACCACCCAGCTTAGATACACAGACATCTCCCAGAAACAGCCCAGCATGAAAACCCTCGACCTAGCTTGCTAACAGCATGCCCTACGCCCACACTCTTCTGTGGACTCACCCCTTGCAATCCAGCATCAGTGGGAGTTTTCCCAGGTGGCTGCAGATCGCGTCTTGTGGCAGAACAGGCACGCCCTGTTGGTACCTTGTCTTCTGCCCCTGTGTTCTCCTGTGGATCCATCTCCTCCAATGTGCCCTTGGCAGGAGTCCATCCAAAGCAGTGCTACCAACATGGCAGTGTACAAGCAGCCCCAAGAAGGAGCTAGCACAACACCAAAGTGATTCCTGCCCCAGCAAGAGGGGAAGATAACCACACACACCTCTCTAGCTGTGGACCCAGTAGTGGGCTGGGGGTAGACATCTGGTCTCACTACAGGCCCCACCCACCAACAAAAGCTTCACAGGAGGATGACACAGGAACAGCACACTGCATTTTGGTTCTACCTCAGCTCTGGCAAATGCCTGGTCTGACTCAACTCAAGCCCAAAGCAGCCCCAGACTGACCCACTAATAACACAAGGAGTAAACTCCGCTTACAATGAGCAAAGAGAACAATTGCAGATAACTGGACTAAAGGCAAACATACATCAGCCCAACAGTAAGGTACACACAACACACACAGGAAACATGACTAAGTGCCAGGTTCTGGTGAACGGGAACACTACACTGCAGGACACTGTAGGATCTCTTTTTTATTAAGGCCACTACTTTCAAGAGCAAGAGAATGTAGCTGACTTCCCTAACACATAGAAACAGAAGCAGTGAATTAGAAGAAACGAGGAGGAGCGGGGCGCCTGGGTGGCTTGGTCGGTTAAGCATCCGACTTCGGCTCAGGTCATGATCTCACGGTCCGTGAGTTCAAGCCCTGCGACAGGCTCTGTGCTGACAGCTCAGAGCCTGGAGCCTGTTTCGGATTCTGTGTCTCCCCCTCTCTCTGCCCCTCCCCTGTTCATGCTCTGTCTCTCTCTGTCTCAAAAATAAATAAACGTTAAAAAAATAAATAAACGTTAAAAAAAGAAACGAGGAGATAGACAAATATGTCTTAAATGAAAGAATAGAACAAAATCACAGCAAAACAGCTAAATAAAACAGAGATGAGTAATACACCTGATAGAGAATTTAAAGTAATGGTCCTAAAGGTACTCACTGGACTTAAGAGTGGAGGATCTCAGTAAGACCTTCAACAAAGAGACAGAAAATATGAAAGAGAACCAACCAGAGTTGAAGAACTCAATAGCTGAAATTTACAATACACTGCAGGTAATAAATGGTAGAGTAAAGGAAGCAGATCATATCAGCAAGCTGGAAGACAGAATAATGGAAAGCAACCAAGCTAAACAGGAAAAAGAAAAAAGAACAATAATAAATGAGAATAGGTTAAGGGAACTCTGCAACACCATCAAGCATAATAACATTTGCATTACAGGGATCCCAGATGAAGAAGAAAGAGAAAAGGGAGCAGAAAATTTATTTGAAGTAATAATAGCTCAAAACTTCCCTAAACTGGAAAAAGAAACAGACATCCAGATCCAGAAAGCACAGAGAAACCCAAAAAAATCAACACAAGGAGGTCTACACCACACAACACATAGTAATTAAAATGGCAAGAAGTCATCATAAAGAATTTAAAAGCAGCAAAAGAAAACAGTTACATACAAGGGAAACCCCAAAAGGCTATACACTGATCTTTCAGCAGAGTTTTGCAGGCCAGAAGGGAGTGGCAAGATACTGTCAAAGTGCTAAAAGGAAAAAAACTGCAACCAAGAATACTCTATCCAGCTAGGCTATCATTGAAAATAAAAGGCAAGACAAAGAGGTTCCCAGACAAACAAAACTTAAAAGAATTCATCACCATTAAACCAGCCTTATAAGAAATGTTAAAGGGGGGATTCTTTGAGTGGAAAGAAAGTACCATATGCAGAAGTAAGGAAAAAAATTCACAGGTACACATGAACATAAAAGGTAGTAGATTAATCACTTATAAATCCTGTATGGAAGTTAAAGCACAAAAAGAGTACAATCAAGTACATCTATAAAAATCAGTCATGGGATTCACAAAATAAAAGAACATAAAGTATGATACCATATACCTAAAACATGGTGGGGGAGAGTAAAAATTCTCTCTTTTAGAGCACTTTTAGAATGGGTTCAATCATAAGTGACCACCATCCTAATATAGACTGCTATATGCACAAGATATTATATATAAACCTAATGGTGACCACAAATCAAAAAACCTGCAAAAAATAAAAAGGAATCCAAGTATGTCACTTAAAAAAGCCATCAAGCCACAAGAGAGCAAGAGAAAAAAGGGGCAGAGAAAAAGTACAAAAACAACAATAAAACAAGTGACAAAATGGCAATAATACCTAACAATTATTTTGAATATTAATGGATTAAATGCTCCAATCAAAAGACATAGGGTGACTTAATAGAAAACAAGACCCATTCATGTACTGTCTACAACAGCCTAATTTCAGACCTAAAGATACATGTAGATTGAAAGTGAAGGGATGATAAAACATTTATCATGCAAATGGAAGTGAAAACAAAACCTGGGGTAGCAAAACTCATATCAGACAAGAGAGACTTTAAAACAAACACTGTCAAGAGCCAAAGAAGGACATTACATAATCATAAGAGAACAAGCCAACAAGATATAACAATTGTAAATATTTGTGCATTCAATATGAGAGCACCTAAACATATAAAGCAGCTGTTAACAAACATAAAGAAACAAGTAGTAATACAATAATAGTAGGGGAATTTAACACCTCACCTATATCAGTGGATAGATCATCCAAACAGAAAATCAACAAGGAAACAATGGTTTTGAATTACACATTGTACTAGATGGAGCTAACAGAGATATTCAGAACATTCCATCCACCCAAAAACAGCAGAATACACATTCAAGTACACATGGAACATTCTCCAGAATAGATCACATACTGGCAAAAAAAACCTGTCTCAACAAATTTAAAAAGATTGAAATCTTTTCATGCATAATTTCCAACCACAATGGCATGAACTAGAAATCAACTGCACGGAAAAATCTGGAGAGAACACAAACACATGGAGGTTAAAGAACATGCTATCAACACCAATGGGTCAAAGATACAAAACAATCAATGGGTCAAAGATACAAAAATACTATTTTGAAAGAATACATGCACCCTGATGTGTACAGCAGCATTATCAACAATCACTAAATTATGGAAAGAGTCCAAATGTCCATCAACATTTGATGAATAAAGGAGAGATGTGGTATATACGTACAATGGAATATTACTCAGCCATCAAAAAGAATGAAATCTTGCCATTTGCAATGACATGGATGGAGCTAGAATGTATTAAGCTAAGTGAAATAAGTCAGAGAAAGACAAATACCATATGGTTTCACTCATATGTGGAATTTAAGAAACAAGACAAAAAAACAAAAACAAAAACAAAACATGGTGGCAGAGGTGGAAAGACAGGAAAACCAAGAAACAGACTCGTAACTATACAGAACAAAATGATGATTACCAGAGAAGAGGTAGGCAGGGGTTATGGGTTAAATAGGTAATGGGAATTAAGGAGGGCACTCGTGATGAGCACCAGGTGTTGTATTTAAGTGTTGAATCACTAAATTCTATGCCTAAAACTAATATTATACTGTATGTTAACTGATATTTACATTAAAATGTGGAAGAAAAAATAGATTTTAAAATAAAATTTAAAAAAAACCAACTGATAAGAAATCAAAGAGGAAATTTTAAAAATACATGGAGGGGCCCCTGGGTGGCTCAGTCGGTTAAGCATCTGACTTTGGCTCAGGTCATGATCTTGTAGTTCATGAGTTCAAGCCCTGCATCAGGCTCTGTGCTGACAGCGCTGAGTAGGGAGCCTGCTTCGGACTTTGTGTGTGTCTCTCTCTGCCCCTCCCCCACCTCTCTCTCAAAAATAAAGAAAACATTTAAAAAAATAAATAAAATTTAAAAAAATAAAAATAAATGGAGATAAATGAACATAAAAAGACAATGGTGTGAAATCTTTAGGATGCAGCAAGTTGTTCTAAGAGGAAGGTTATAACAATACAGGCCTACCTCAAGAAGAAAAGTCTCAAATAAAAAACCAATCTTTATACCTAAAGCTAGAAAGAAAAGAAGCAAAACCCAAAAACAGGAGAAAGAATGAAATAGCAAAGATTAAAACACAAATGAAATAGAAATTAAAAAAAAAAAAAGAACAAATCAACGAAGCCAGGAGTTTGTTCTTTGAAAAGATAAAACTAATAAGCCTTAAGCCACACTCATCAAAAAAAAAGGAAAGGGGCATCTGGGTGACTCGGTCAATTAAGTAAACAGCAAGGTCATGATCTCACAATTCATATGTTTGAGCCTCTCATCAAGCTCCATGCTGATGGCACAGAGCCTGCTTGGGAAGTTCTCTGTCTCCCACTCTCTCTGCCCTTCCCCTCTGTTCAAGTTCTGTCTCAAAAATAAATAAACAGACTAAAAAAAAAAGGAGAGAGAGGACTCAAAATCACAAATCAAAGAGCAGTATTAACAACGAACATCACAGAAATGCAAAGGATTATCAGAGATTTTGAAAAATTATAAGCCAGCAAACTGGATGACTTAGAAGAAATGAATACATTCCTAAAAACATATAACCTCCAAAAACTGAATCACAAAGAAAAAGACAATTTGAACACACCAAGTACTAGCAATGAAATTGAATCAATTATCAAAAAACTCACAACAAACAAAAGTCCAAGAACAGACAGCTTCACAGGTGAATTCTACCAAGAAGGTAAAGAAGAGTTAATAGCTATTCTTCTCAAACTATTCAAAAAAAGAGAGGAGGGAAAACATCCAAATTCATTCTATGAGGTCAACATTATCCTGATACCAAAACCAGATAAAGATACTACAAAAAAGGAGAATTACAGGCCAATATCTCTAATGAACATAGATACAAAAATTCTCAACAAAATATTAGCAAACTGAATTCAAAAATACATTAAAAAATCATTCACTACAATGAAGTGGGATTTATGTGCAGACCAACAAACATGACACCTCACATCAACAAGAAAAGGATAAACACCATATGGTTATCTTAATAGATGCAGATAAATCATCCGATGAAATTCAATATTCTTTCAAGATAAAAACTTTCAACAAAGTAGGCTTAGAGGAAATAAACCTCAACATAATAAAAACCATATATGAGAAACCCACAGCTAATATCATTCTTAATGGCGAAAAACAGAGCTTTTTCTCTAAGGTCAGGAATGAGATAAAGATTTATACTCATATCGCTTTTTTCCAACACAGTACTGGAAGTCTTAGCCACAGCAATCAGATAAGAACAAGAAACAAAATGCATCCAGATTGGTAAGGAAAAAGGAAAATTTTATCATGACATGATACTACATAGAGAAAACCCTAAATATTCCACCAAAAAAAACTATAGAACTGATAAACGAATTCAGTAAGTTCACAGAATATGAAATCAACATACAGAAATATGTTGCATTCTGTACATTAATAATAAAGTAGCAGAAAGAGAAATTAAGAAAACAATCCCACTTACAAAAATTGCACACAAAAATAAAATATCTAGAAACAAGCTTAATCAAGGAAGTGAGGGGCGCCTGGGTGGCGCAGTCGGTTAAGCGTCCAACTTCAGTCAGGTCACCATCTTGCGGTCCGTGAGTTCGAGCCCCGCGTCAGGCTCTGGGCTGATGGCTCGGAGCCTGGAGCCTGTTTCCGATTCTGTGTCTCCCTCTCTCTCTGCCCCTCACCTGTTCATGCTCTGTCTCTCTCTGTCCCAAAAAAAATAAATTAAAAAAAAAATCAAGGAAGTGAAACACCTGTACTCTGAAAACTATAAAACACTGATGAAGGATACTGAAGATGACACAAATGGAAAGATATACCATGCTCATGGACTGGGAGAACAAATACTGTTAAAATGTCGGTAGTACCCAAAGCAATCTACAGATTTTATTCAATCACTATCAAAATACTAACAGCATTTTCACAGAGCTAGAAAAAACAATCCTACAATCTGTATTAGAACCATAAAAGACCCCTAAAAGCCAAAGCAATCTTGAAAAAAAGGACAAAACTGGAGGTATCACAATCCCAGTTTTCAAGATATACTACAAAGTTGTAATTAAAACAGAATGGTACTGGCACAAAAACAGACACAAAGATCAATGGAACAGAATAGAGAGCTCAGAAATAAACCCATGATTATATGGCCAATTACTCTATGACAAAGGAGGCAAGAATATGCAATGGGAAAAAGTCTTTTCAATAAATGCTGCTGGGAAAACTAGACAGGTACAAGAAAAGGAATGAAACTGGACCATTTTCTTAAACATACACGAAAGTTACCTCAAAATGGATTAAAAACCTAAATGTGAGACTTGAAACCATAAGTAACCTAGAAGAGAGCAGAGGCAAGTAATTTCTCTGACATTGGTCACAGCAACATTTTTCTAGATATGTCTCCTGAAGCAAGGGAAATGAAAGCAAAAATAAACTATTAGGACTACATTAAAATGAAAAGCTTTTGCACAGCAAAGGAAACCATCAACAAAATGAGAAGGTAACCTACCAAATGGGAGAAGTTATTTGCAAATGATACATTCAATAAGGGGTTGATATCCAAAATGTATAAAGAACTTAATACAACTCAACACCAAAAAAAAAAAAAAAATCCAATGAAAAATATGAACAGATTTTTCTCCAAAGACATACAGATGTCCAACAGACGTGTGAAAAGATGCTTAACATCACTCATCATCAGGAAAATGTAAATCAACACCATAATGAGATATCACCTCACACAAGTCAAAATGGCTAAAATCAAAAACAAAACAACAAATGTTGGCAAGGATGTGGAGAAGAAGGAACCCTCACACGTTGTTAGTAGGAATGCAAATTGGTACAGCCACTGTGGAAACAGTATGGAGGTTCCCCAAAAAATTTAAAATAGAATTACCTATGATCCAGGAATTCCAGTACTGAGTCTTTACCCAAAAAAATGAAAACATGAATCCAAAAACATATATGCACCCCTATATTTATTGCAGCATTATTTACAATAGCCAAGACATGGAAACAGCCCAAGTGTCCATCCATGGGTGAATGGATGTGGTACACGTATATACAAGTATATATGTTGTATGTATGTGTGTGTGTGTGTGTGTGTGTGTATATATATACATACACACACATATATGTATATACATATACATATATATGTATATGTATATATATGTGTGTGTATGTATATATATATATATATATATATATATATATATATATATATTCACTCAGCCATAAAAAAGAATGAGATTATTCCATTTGCAACAAAATAGATGGACTTAGAGAGTATAGTGCTAAGTGAAATAAGTCAGTCAGAGAAAGACAAATACCATATGATTTCACCCACTGTGGAATTTAAGAAATAAAACAGATAAACAAAGAAAAAAGACAAATGAAAGAGACAGACTCTTCAATACAAAGAACAAACTGGTGGCTGGGGGTGGGAGGATGAGTGAAACAGATAAAAGGGATTAAGAGTACACCTATCTTGATGAGCATTAGATAATGTACAGAACTGTTGAATCACTATATTATACACCTGAAACTAATATAGCACTATGTTAATTTTATTTCAATAAAAAAAGAAGGGAAAAAACTTGGAAGAATTGAACACAAATTCCTTGGAGGTTGAGGGAAAAACTAGAGAAAAAGGAGAAAATTCCTATAACTTGAGAAAGTTTATCTACTAGAAAACTGCAATAAATATCACTTAGTGAAAGAAATATAACAAACACTTTCTGTTAATGTCAGGAAGAAAATATGAATGACTTTTACTCAACAATGCTGTGGTGTTCCATGTCAGAAAGGAACAGAAGTAAAAAAAATAATAATAATAATAATGAATAAAAAACAATTTAAAAAAAAAGAACAGTAATAACTGTTTCTGGTTACTTGCTCACTCCCTTACAAAAAAACCAAGAAGCAAAAAAAAAAAAAAAAAAAAAAAAAAAAAAAAAAGAGGTTAGAGTGGAAGAGAGCCAAAGCATAAGAGACTCTTAAAAACTGAGAACAGGGGTTCCGGAAGATGGCGGCGTAGGAGGACGCGAGGCTCACAACGCGTCCTGCCGATCACTTAGATTCCACCTACACCTGCCTAAAGAACCCAGAAAACCGCCAGAGGATTAGCAGAAGGGAGTCTCCGGAGTCAAGCGCAGACGAGAGGCCCACGGAAGAGGGTAGGAAGGGCGGCGAGGCGGTGCGCGCTCCACGGACTGGCGGGAGGGAGCCGGGGCGGAGGGGGGCTCGCCGGCCAAGCGGAGCCCCCGAGTCTGGCTGGCAAAAGCGGAGGGGCCGGACAGACTGTGTTCCGACAGCAAGCGCGACTTAGCGTCTGGGAGGTCATAAGTTAACAGCTCTGCGCGGAAAGCGGGAAGGCCGGAGGACAAAGGGAGGGAGAGCTGCTGAGCCCCCGGATGGCAGAGCTCAGCTTGGCGGGGAACAAAGGCGCCAGCGCCATCTCCCCCGCCCATCCCCCAGCCAAAATCCCAAAGGGAACCAGTTCCTGCCAGGGAACTTGCTCGCTCCGCGCAAACACACAACTCTGTGCTTCTGCGGAGCCAAACCTCCGGCAGCGGATCTGACTCCCTCCCGCTGCCACAGGGCTCCTCCTGAAGTGGATCACCTAAGGAGAAGCGAGCTAAGCCTGCCCCTCCAGCCCCCGTGCACCTTGCCTACCCACCCCAGCTAATACGCCAGATCCCCAGCAACACAAGCCTGGCAGTGTGCAAGTAGCCCAGACGGGACACGCCACCCCACAGTGAATCCCGCCCCTAGGAGAGGGGAAGAGAAGGCACACACCAGTCTGACTGTGGCCCCAGCAGTGGGCTGGGGGCAGACATCGGGTCGGACTGCGGCCCTGCCCACTAACTCCAGTTATACACCACAACACAGGGGAAGTGCACTGCAGGTCCTCACCACGCCAGGGACTCTCCAAAATGACCAAACGGAAGAATTCCCCTCAGAAGAATCTCCAGGAAATAACAACAGCTAATGAACTGATCAAAAAGGATTTAAATAATATAACAGAAAGTGAATTTAGAATAATAGTCATAAAATTAATCGCTGGGCTTGAAAACAGTATACAGGACAGCAGAGAATCTCTTGCCATAAAGATCAAGGGACTAAGGAACAGTCACGAGGAGTTGAAAAACGCTTTAAATGAAATGCAAAACAAAATGGAAACCACAATGGCTCGGCTTGAAGAGGCAGAGGAGAGAATAGGTGAACTAGAAGATAAAGTTATGGAGAAAGAGGAAGCTGAAAGAAAGAGAGATAAAAAAATCCAGGAGTATGAGGGGAAAATTAGAGAACTAAATGATACACTAAAAAAAAATTATATACGCATAATTGGTATCCCAGAGGAGGAAGAGAGAGGGAAAGGTGCTGAAGGGGTACTTGAACAAATTATAGCTGAGAACTTCCCTGAACTGGGGAAGGAAAAAGGCATTGAAATCCAAGAGGCACAGAGAACTCCCTTCAGACGTAACTTGAATCGATCTTCTGCACGACATATCATAGTGAAACTGGCAAAATACAAGGATAAAGAGAAAATTCTGAAAGCAGCAAGGGATAAACGTGCCCTCACATATAAAGGGAGACCTATAAGACTCGTGACTGATCTCTCCTTTGAAACTTGGCAGGCCAGAAAGGCTTGGCACGATATCTACAGTGTGCTAAACAGAAAAAATATGCAGCCGAGAATCCTTTATCCAGCAAGTCTGTCATTTAGAATAGAAGGAGAGATAAAGGTCTTCCCAAACAAACAAAAACTGAAGGAATTTGTCACCACGAAACCAGCCCTACAAGAGACCCTAAGGGGGATCCTGTGAGACAAAGTACCAGAGACATCACTACAAACATAAAACATACAGACATCACAATGACTCTAAACCCATATCTTTCTATAATAACACTGAATGTAAATGGATTAAATGCGCCAACTAAAAGACATAGGGTATCAGAATGGATAAAAAAACAAGACCCATCTATTTGCTGTCTACAAGAGACTCATCTTAGATCTGAGGACACCTTTAGATTGAGAGTGAGGGGATGGAGAACTATTTATCATGCTCCTGGAAGCCAAAAGAAAGCTGGAGTAGCCATACTTATATCAGACAAACTAGACTTTAAATTAAAGGCTGTAACAAGAGATGAAGAAGGGCATTATATAATAATCACAGGGTCTATCCACCAGGAAGAGCTAACTATTATAAATGTCTATGCGCCAAATACCCGAGCCCCCAGATATATAAAACAATTACTCATAAACATAAGCAACCTTATTGATAAGAATGTGGTCATTGCAGGGGACTTTAACACCCCACTTACAGAAATGGATAGATCATCTAGACACACAGTCAATAAAGAAACAAGGGCCCTGAATGATACATTGGATCAGATGGACTTGACAGATATATTTAGAACTCTGCATCCCAAAGCAACAGAATATACTTTCTTCTCGAGTGCACATGGAACATTCTCCAAGATAGATCATATACTGGGTCACAAAACAGCCCTTCATAAGTTTACAAGAATTGAAATTATACCATGCATACTTTCAGACCACAACGCTATGAAGCTTGAAATCAACCACAGGAAAAAGTCTGGAAAACCTCCAAAAGCATGGAGGTTAAAGAACACCCTACTAACGAATGAGTGGGTCAACCAGGCAATTAGAGAAGAAATTAAAATATATATGGAAACAAACGAAAATGAAAATACAACAATCCAAACGCTTTGGGATGCAGCGAAGGCAGTCCTGAGAGGAAAATACATGGCAATCCAGGCCTATCTCAAGAAACAAGAAAAATCCCAAATACAAAACCTAACAGCACACCTAAAGGAAATAGAAGCAGAACAGCAAAGGCAGCCTAAACCCAGCAGAAGAAGAGAAATAATAAAGATCAGAGCAGAAATAAACAATATAGAATCTAAAAAAACTGTAGAGCAGATCAACGAAACCAAGAGTTGGTTTTTTGAAAAAATAAACAAAATTGACAAACCTCTAGCCAGGCTTCTCAAAAAGAAAAGGGAGATGACCCAAATAGATAAAATCATGAATGAAAATGGAATGATTACAACCAATCCCTCAGAGATACAAACAATTATCAGGGAATACTATGAAAAATTATATGCCAGCAAATTGGACAACCTGGAAGAAATGGACAAATTTCTAAACACCCACACTCTTCCAAAACTCAATCAGGAGGAAATAGAAAGCTTGAACAGACCCATAACCAGCGAAGAAATTGAATCGGTTATCAAAAATCTCCCAACAAATAAGAGTCCAGGACCAGATGGCTTCCCAGGGGAGTTCTACCAGACATTTAAAGCAGAGATAATACCTATCCTTCTCAAGCTATTCCAAGAAATAGAAAGGGAAGGAAAACTTCCAGACTCATTCTATGAAGCCAGTATTACTTTGATTCCTAAACCAGACAGAGACCCAGTAAAAAAAGAGAACTACAGGCCAATATCCCTGATGAATATGGATGCAAAAATTCTTAATAAGATACTAGCAAATCGAATTCAACAGCATATAAAAAGAATTATTCACCATGATCAAGTGGGATTCATTCCTGGGATGCAGGGCTGGTTCAACATTCGCAAATCGATCAACGTGATACATCACATTAACAAAAAAAAAGAGAAGAACCATATGATCCTGTCAATCGATGCAGAAAAGGCCTTTGACAAAATCCAGCACCCTTTCTTAATAAAAACCCTTGAGAAAGTCGGGATAGAAGGAACATACTTAAAGATCATAAAGGCCATTTATGAAAAGCCCACAGCTAACATCATCCTCAACGGGGAAAAACTGAGAGCTTTTTCCCTGAGATCAGGAACACGACAGGGATGCCCACTCTCACCGCTGTTGTTCAATATAGTGCTGGAAGTTCTAGCATCAGCAATCAGACAACAAAAGGAAATCAAAGGCATCAAAATTGGCAAAGATGAAGTCAAGCTTTCGCTTTTTGCAGATGACATGATATTATACATGGAAAATCCGATAGACTCCACCAAAAGTCTGCTAGAACTGATACATGAATTCAGCAAAGTTGCAGGATACAAAATCAATGTGCATAAATCAGTTGCATTCTTATACACTAACAATGAAGCAACAGAAAGACAAATGAAGAAACTGATCCCATTCACAATTGCACCAAGAAGCATAAAATACCTAGGAATAAATCTAACCAAAGATGTAAAAGATCTGTATGCTGAAAACTATAGAAAGCTTATGCAGGTAATTGAAGAAGATATAAAGAAATGGAAAGACATTCCCTGCTCATGGATTGGAAGAATAAATATTGTCAAAATGTCAATACTACCCAAAGCTATCTACACATTCAATGCAATCCCAATCAAAATTGCACCAGCATTCTTCTCGAAACTAGAACAAGCAATCCTAAAATTCATATGGAACCACAAAAGGCCCCGAATAGCCAAAGTAATTTTGAAGAAGAAGACCAAAGCAGGAGGCATCACAATCCCAGAATTTAGCCTCTACTACAAAGCTGTCATCATCAAGACAGCATGGTATTGGCATAAAAACAGACACATAGACCAATGGAATAGAATAGAAACCCCAGAACTAGACCCACAAACGTATGGCCAACTCATCTTTGACAAAGCAGGAAAGAACATCCAATGGAAAAAAGACAGTCTCTTTAACAAATGGTGCTGGGAGAACTGGACAGCAACATGCAGAAGGCTGAAACTAGACCACTTTCTCACACCATTCACAAAAATAAACTCAAAATGGATAAAGGACCTGAATGTGAGACAGGAAACCATCAAAACC